>NC_087211.1:8410037-8470037 GCF_015104395.2 Macrobrachium nipponense | reverse complement strand
AACTCGGACCCCTTTCCTTGAATGTAAATCTTGAGATATATATTGCTGAAGAACCTTAATCCCTCGTCGAAGAGAGAGTAACTATATCAGAATTCCTACCTAGTCAGGTAGGTCAGACTGTCTGAAGACCAGGCAGGACCCTGGTATTGGAAATATTCCTCCACGTAGAAACTTTAATATAGTTTCATTTCCTCTGACAACGAGGAGATTATTCCTTTTCAAGCCTCTGGATTTTCATTGCATATTTAGCAATATATCACGACTCATACTCGAGATATAAGTCTTAGTTCATTATAATTTCTAAAGAACGTGACTGGTCTTCATATTCCTCGTATTTCGTTTTCTATTGCACTCATACATCATCATGTTATACGCCACAGAAATTTATATTTCTTCAGTTGTAAATTGAGTTCATAGTATTTCTACGTTCCTTTTTTCAGCTTGTATTTTGCCGAGGATAGATAATTTAATAGATAGTCTCCCTCTCCCTGCTATAATGGACTCACTTGGTCAAACTGACAAATATATCTTTCTTTTTCTACCCCTCCGTGTGCTTCTCCAGTACTTTCATGAACACCTTTAGTATCTGGAGGCGTACTTTGATACCTCATGTATTGCACTGTAAGCCCACACCATATACAGTTATCAAAATTACAAGTTATTGAACATGGTACAACATATGAACATAAAAATGCACATATAACTCTTTAGAATCAAAAATCACCTGGACTAGAACGCTTGAAACCATATTATATGTTGGTAGCATTTTGATTTTTTACAAATAAAACTTCAGATGCAGCTAAATAAACAGACACCTTAAAACTATTCAAGCAGAACCTCAGCCACTGACACTTTCCCCTGCAAAACATAAAACTGCATTCCATTATCGACCCCCTCCCTAAATTACACTTCAACACGTAAGGGCAAATTACAGCCACAGGAGGATATTTCAATCTTCCAAAGAGCTTCCTTCAATTTGTTCAGCGACTAACCTGGTTCCCGCCCTCCGTGGGGACACTTAAGCCAATTGTAGGTTTTCACAGGTATCACAGATGTTGGTTGCAACCTTTCTCTTTCACGATTGTTCATCGGAGGGTGATGTGAGTGCTAACCATTAGGGACTTGGAAGTAATAGAATGAACCCCAATGGTAACCCTCTGGAAGGCTGGAACTCGAGGGGCAAAATCATATTTTCTCATTTTTGAGTTTTTATTTCACGCACACACGTCAGAAGTATGAATATGATGAAATTGGTAAATGGTCGGTGTGATATGTTTTCCATTAATTGCTGAGTATTTAGATTCTCATTTTGGCACAGCAAGTGTTCCGAGGTTAATCACCTACTGATATATATATATATTCTTTCCATAATATTTGTGTTTATTTGTGCTTGTATTTGTGTGAGTGTCTCGAGCCATCAAACGAATGCAATTCCACGGGAGGATTGTAATTCGCGCTTTTTAGCTGCAGGACAATGGTTTTAGTGGAAGTTGCCTGAACTGAAAGCAATTACTGTTGACCATCTTGAGCAAACTCTGCCTCCGTTGCTCCTCTCCAAAGTTTGTCGCGAGGATTACCAAGTTCTCAGGAGCCGAAGTTGAACTCTTATAGTAATGTAATTATAAAGTTTCTCTCTCTCTCTCTCTCTCTCTCTCTCTCTCTCTCTCTCTCTCTCTCTCCATTCTTCGTCTCCTTCTCCTCTTGTTGGATTCTTTCCATGACTACTCCAGGGATACCGTCTCCTTCTCCCCTTAGCACCCGAGGGACGGTTTTAATTTATGCAGGGAAATGAGAAGACATCGTCTTCGGTGACTTTTTTATTGTTTAGTATTATGAGGAAACTGAGAGAAGGGGAAATCAAGTGTGATAGATGATTGATTATGAATATTGACGAGTGATTAGGGTTTGGGATCGTTTGATGAGATACCGTTTGAAAGTTTTAAGTAAGGAATGCATAAAATTGCTCAATACGCATATTGGCTTTAACAGGGTAAAATGCATCGACTAAAGGGTTTTGCTGATGTTTACTTTTGATGGCAAGTGATTAAGTTACTGCTATTAGAGGATATGCAATACAGAGGAACAAGGTATTAATACTTTAAATAAAATTATCGATATCAGAGGATATGCACAAAATGCATATTGGCAGAGCAAGGTATAATGCATGAATATTCAGAGCACTACTCTCTTTTCATAATTCCAAAGATATCACCTGACTGACCATTGTACTATAATGTAATCTCAAAATATCCCAAAATTTATATTTATTACTCAAGAAATCATAATAATAAAAAAAGCAGTTATACCCTAACTTACAGACCAGATTTAGTGAACTGGCAGATTATAATCAAGTGCTGGAAAGAACACAGATATTTTGGTCAAAGCCTTTTGAAATAGCACTTTACATACCTTGCGCGCTTTAGATACCTGCCTGTTTTGAGATATTTCAGAGATAAGTCGGGCAATGGATTTGAATCGTCTTGCAAAGGAAATAAAGGAAAAAAGTGTTCCCTCGCTGATGTCGTTCGACCCTTCTGGACACAAAAGCATAAACAAGTTTCGTGATAAGTGACAGTAAACGCCAAGGTTTTGGTTTTATTGCCATGTTAATGGCCGCCTCAGGCCTCCGGGGTCAATCAGAGTAGGGATTATTTGGCCATTATGGCCGCGTGTCAGCAGTGAGCCTTTGGGTCTTATTGTTTGTGTGTGTGTGTGTGTGTTTTTTTTTTTTTTTTTTTTTTTTCTGGGGCGCTGGGTTACTTAATGAGTACTATGTGGTTGCCAGAAGAGTAACGCGGTCAGTGTATCTTACGTTATGTACTGTAGGCATTACTTAGGTTCTTTGCAGCAGGGTCCCATCGGCCCCTGGATGCAACCTCTTTCATTCCTATTACTGTAACTCCGCTTATATTCTCATTCTTCCATCTGACTTTCCCCTCTCTCCTAACAAATGTTTCATAATACAACTGGGAGATTTTACCCTGGTACACCTTTCAAACTTTCTTACTGTCAGTTTCCATTTCGGTGCTCAATGACCTCTTAGATCCCAGAGCTTGACCTTTGACCTAAGTTCGATAGTGCATTCCATTCCAGAACGAAAGACTGACGTAATCAAGATTCATTTCCCTTTTTCTTATATTTGACCAAAGAGATTTCAAATACGAATTAGGTCCCATCACTGCAAATGGAGACTGACACGATCAATCATTTCATCTCCTTGTCTTCTAAACTTTACAGAACAGATGTCAGATTCGATCTAACCCCCATCACAGGGACAGGGGAAAGGGGCAAGGGACAACTCCTACTACCTATGTGGGCTGAACCCGCCAGAGAAAATTCGGCTCTCCGTTCGTTCGAAACTCTTCCACTGGGATATCTCGAGAATTTCCGGGTGATGAGAAAATGCATCTGAGGCGTCTTGCGTCTTTTCAGTGTCGTCCATTCGGGCGTTGCATAGGACACCTCTTTGCAAGATGCAAGAAGAAGAAGAGAGTCTTTCTCTTTCCTATTTTTTTTTACCTTCGTGCGGTATGATGCCTTCCCTCGCTTGATTTTTTTTTTTTTTCGAAAGTATTGCATTCTTTCTGTTGATGGTCTGAAGTGATAGAGGTCGTTACTGATCCGTTATCAGCTATATGATAAGCTTCATTCCGCCATGTATATTTCATTTAAAAGAGTAATTTAGATAAAAAAAAGGAACTACTAAAGTCATTTTCCCTTCTCTGGTGGCAGGTGTAATTACTTTTACGCAGAGGAGAGAGAGAGAGAGAGAGAGAGAGAGAGAGAGAGAGGATCAGAATGTCAATTGACGAATCTGATTATCATCGAAAAACTTCTGAACTATATATTGTATCCTGCCTCTGATCTCTCTCTCTCTCTCTCCTCTCTCTCTCTCTCTCTCATGCCTATATAGCACGCCACGTCCCCCCCCCCGTATAAAATAACATCTTATACTTATATATCTCCCCAAAAATTTATTTTTTTCTCAATTGACCAAATCGAACATCTGCCGTCACAACTGCCCTACAAATAACAAACATGAAAATCTTCCGTGTAAAAAAACTGCATCCGTTAACAGCAGTTAAGTTAGAGAGAGGTCTCATTGAGACTGGAAATAGGAACGTGACTGAAATGAAAACTCCTCCGCCCCTGAGGCCTCCTGATGCTATTTTGGGGAACTTTAATTATTGTAAAGGTTCGTTTCTTTCGGTTTATTGGTCGGGTGAGAAAAACTCTTAGAGAAACTGGTATTACTGTTGGCGTCGTGGCTTCACCATAGTAGTACTAATGGAAAAACTCTCTCTCTCTCTCTATCTCTCTCTCTCTCTCTCTCTCTCTCTCTCTCTCTCTCTTCTCTCTCTCTCATCATCTCTATCTCTCTCTCTCTCTCTCTCTCTCTCTCTCTCTCAAAATCATAAAATATAAAATTTGTTTTATTAAAGTCTAATAGAAGCCTATTCATGATTCATCTTAAATCTCCCCTTGGAGTCAAGACAAAGTCAGTCATAATAACCGTATTAGATATATACTTATACATTCACACGCATACCTGCACACATATATAGATATATATGTATAATATATAATATATATATATATAGATATATATTATATATATATATATATATATATATATATATACATACCTTAAGCTTCCTTAGAATACAAGAAGGCCTTTGAGGATACTGACCGAGAGTCAGTTACTAAAATTAGAAATTGAATTGAAAAAAAAATAGGAAAATACAGAGAAAGAAGAAAATCCTACAGAAAGTTTCTTATTTATTCTTCCCCCCAATGTTTCTTTTTTCGTCAGACCTAAAACTTTTTTATATGATTCAAAACAGAGCTCGACTGAATTTTTGTTGTAAGAGTGTAATATGTTTTTTTCTTGTAGCTTTTAAAAGTAACTTCAAAAGGAAAAAGACACAAAATATTATATTTTTCTCGAAGTTCTCAGCTATGCAAAAGTAAGAAGAACTTTCGACTCATTATGCAGACAGTGTAGAGAATACAAATAATTTTGTTAAGAGCCATTTCAGATTCTCACGGTGTCAAAAAAGATTCCTTTTTCATTGCAACTAAACAATAAATAGGTCCTCTCTGGCTTTTGGGGACTGCTATTCCTACTTCAAAATAAGTCCCTTTCCCTATCAACAGGACTCCCCTACCCCACCCCGAAAAAAGTTCAACCCTGCTTGTGTCACAGTGCTTAGTGATTTATGATCGATGAGTACTTCTTACAATTGTATATATATATATATATATATATATATATATATATATATGTGTGTGTGTGTGTGTGTGTGTGTGTGTGTGTGTGTGTGAGAGAGTGTGTGTAAGGTTTATGTTTTCATGCATGCCATCTTTAAACATTACGTTTGATGCCTATATGGATACATCGTAGCAGTTTGTGCTAACTTGCTTCTTATATTCAGTTTTCCAAAAAAAATCGTCTCCCTGTTTATATTTCATCAGATTCTTTCACCGAGAGGTGAAGACTTCACTTCACTGATACTTCCACTTCACTATATCATTCTTCACCTGGATTCTCCTTTCATTTCTCATTGCAACATATTATTACGTCTTCTCCCTAATCTCCTTTGAGAAGCGCTTCATCTTCACAATTTTACTGTTACCACTATGTTCATAAGTATTTCTAATTAAACTGCTACTTAGATCATACTTACTCACCACTCTCCAATTTATGTCCTCCCTTCTTTCGCTAACTCTGGGCATTCATAGATCCCAATATAGAGGTTTATTTCACGATGAATCTTCTTAAATGAGCTGTATATTTCTCTCATTTTCTCGATGAACATTTGTCGTCACTTTATCCATGAACATCTAGTGATTAATCCCTTCGTCCACAGATCACTGCGTTCTCATCTGTCAACCGATCCCTTGCGTACTGGAGACTTATTCCTCTCACTCACTCTAGAGCTGTATCCCTTTCATAAATTATACACGTCATGTCAACCAGTTTTACCATCTTATCCGTGGTGTTTATGTACATATAGATTCAGGGCATTTAGGCTTAGAGGCATTGGAATCGATTTGTATGTACATGACCTCAGCAGCGGTGAACAAAGAATAGTATATATTAATTGAAGTGTGATGAGAGCCAATTTCGTCCTTCAATTACAGTCGATACTCAGGCATTAGGCCTAAGAAATTAAGTATCCATTCAGGCCAGTCATTATGTGTGTTCAGCAGTGTGTGTGTCCCTGGAATTACACAGAGATGAAGCCTTATTTCACGTCTATCTTTCCCCCTGCCTGTAGCTAAGAATATCGTTTCCCTTTACAATGAGCCGCTTAACTTGAAACCTCATTTGCAGTGTGACATCCTCTCTTGGGACGAGCGTCATTTCAGCTCTGCTATAGAGTGATTCTCTGTTTTATCATCTGATATTGCAGCTGTGCGCTCATTTCTCGCTCTCTGACTTGAACCCTAGACTTCCTGACTTCCTCTCGGTTACGAAAGCATTACTTGTATTGCCAAGTCAGTCTGATATTATGCTGCACAACGTTTCGCGAGATTCTATGTGCGTTAGAAAGCCTAAAAATCTACCTGGGTACATGGAAGGTATTCTTATTATTATATTATGAAGATGAACCGCATTCATATGGAACAAGCCCACCAAAGGGGCCATTCACTTGAAATTCAAGCTTCCAAAGAATATTAAGCTGTTCATTAGCAAGAAGCAAGAGAAATTAATAGGAATCATTCCTACCTAAGAAATGTGGTGGGAAGGAAATGGTCCTTTTAAACGGGTACTTTTTCCTTGTGATAAATTTCTTTTTTGTTGAAATCACAAGAAATGTGGTTGCCCAGATACAGTATTGAGGTTCTCCGTTTAAATATATGTTGTAAATGGTTATGACTTCGTGTTATCAAATAGATATAAATTGATAATGATTCTTACACCGACCTGAGTATACATTCATATGCCAAAATTTTTAAACGCCGCAACTTAACTGGTGTTCATTGTTAATGCTCAGATCCTAATACAAAAGACAGGTAATAGGAAAGATAACATATATATTTTCCATTTTTTCTTATTTCCACTTTCACGTCTCATATGGGAATGATCAAAATTGACGAAATTCTCCCAACTATCGCGTTAACTACGCATTAAACTCCCTAACTGCTTCCTAAATAGTTTCGTTCAATTTTTTATTGTTTCGTCAGACTCTATGAGCGAATTTATGATATAGTATATTACATTAGGACAGGAATCTTAAATGCGAAATGCATTAAGGGTAAGGGTGCTTTATTACCTGATCACGTGTACACTGGCGCATAATTACATGGGTTCTGTAATGGATCCGAGACGATTGAAAAAAATAGTTAAAAGAACGAAAGGTAATGAAATGGCTGCCGGTACTTCCAGGTCAGGTGATTTTTGGCGTTAGGTACAAAAGTGAAGCCGGTTGGTTAGCCTTCGTTCAGGGGACCGACAGATGTCAGCACCTTGCAATTTTTTTTTTTTTCTTGGGTGATTCCATTTTAACCTTGGGGGAGTAAGCGTTTAAATCAAATCATATATTGTCTTTATAGCTAAGCGCATCACTCTTATCAGGTCCACAATATATCCAAAATCAACGTGTTCAAGAAATGTGCATGTTGAATGTAAATGATAGTCATTTACTCTTATTTCTGAAAGTATATTTTTCATGTCGACTGAATTTTTGGCCCTTCGTGATAATGGCCTTTCCCGTCTGTCGTATGTGAGGTTGGTGTTCACAGACCACTTGCTTTGTATATCTTCCCCGATAAATGTATCATTAATTTGCATGATGACATATGTTTAGGTGATGGATTCACAAAAAAGTATCTACTTGCAAATACAGCTGACCGATCAGATGACGTTAAATTTGTTGCACGAGACCTTTGGAAATGCGATGTGGCGTTAATTAATACTGTCATCTGATACGCGTTCATAAATAACTTTCATTGTGGTGTTCATTGCTTTTAATTGTGGCCTATATAACCATTCATTGTGGGCTTTATTGCCTCTCGCCGTCGACTTTATTGGTTCTGTTATTATCATCAGACCACACACACAGGGAGAGAGAAAGGTTCATGGGTAGATTTGTATAAACGTCAATGGCGACAAAGTATCTATATATTAATTAGGACTAACTGTCATCTTTTAAGGCCTTACTACTACTAGGGTGTGAAAGAGATGTATATTCTGCTAAGCAGAGTTAATATTAATCCGAAACCTTTCAATGTAGGATTGTAAAATGTGTCCACTGATGAACAGTGTAAGGCTAAGCATTTTCCTTCTCTCTCTAATCATGGTTTGTTTGAGTTTGTCAAACCAGAGAAATCTTTCCAAAAATCTCTGCTGCTTTTATGGACTATATAGTTTTAATGTGGAAACCCCAAACTCCATTGATAGCGATCACCAGAACAGGAATTGCTATCAATCACGCTTCGTTCACAGTTCTGTAAGTATATAAATATGAATTATTGCTAAATTGATTTGAATGGAGAGCCGAGGGATGGGTAACGTGTTTACTCTGGATGTATTGCGCTAATGGCCATCGACTTGATTACGTTTTGAATTAATTGGAAATCAGTAACGAGGGAGTTCGAATTGGTTTTGTTAGAGTCGATGGAATTGGAGTTTATCCACTATAGTAGAAATTATTTCTGTAGAGAGAGAGAGAGAGAGAGAGAGAATCAAACTCCCTATTTAGTTAAGCTTTCATGGTATAACTGTAGCAAAATTGTGCTTTGTTAGGAACTAACATTTTCCATATCTGTCTGTCTGTGATATATACTAAATATGAGAGAGAGAGAGAGAGAGAGAGAGAGAGAGAGAGAGAGAGAGAGAGAGAGAGAGAGAGAGAGAGAATATCAAACACCCTATTATAATTATATAAGCCTGCATGGTACCTATTGCAAAATCGTGCTTTGTTGGGAACTATTATTTCCGATATCTCCGTCTGCGATGTATACTAAATATCGAGAGAGAGAGAGAGAAAGAGAAGAGAGAGAGAGAGAGAGGAGAGAGAGACGAGAGAGAGAGAGAGAGAGATGAGGAATGGAACGCCCCATTAAAGTTCAGTCTGTGTGAAACCTGTTGCAAAATCGTCTCTAGGGGCTTAGGTCATGAAGGTGACCACTATTTCTTAGCGGTCACCCATGCAAACATTGATCAAAAGCGATGTTTATCAGTTTCCCAACTTCAATGACCTTACTAAACTACCAGTGGATATATATATATATATATATATATATATATATATATATATATATATATATATATATATATATATTTATATATATATATATATATATATATATATATATATATATATATATATATATATATATATATATATATATATATATATATATATATATATATATATATATATATATATATATCCACTGGTAGTATGGTCATTGAAGTTGGGTATATATATATATAAATATATATATATATATATATATATATATATATATATATATATATATATATATATATATATATATATATATATATATATATATATATATATATATATATCCACTAGTAGTATGGTCATTGAAGTTGGGAAACTGATAAACATCGCTTTTGATCAATGTTTGCATGGGTGACCGCTAAGAAATAGTGGTCACCTTCATTACCTAAGCCCCTAGAGCATCATAAAATCATCTATATATGTGTGTGTGTTTGTGTCTCTGTGTGTTAGAAGTAATTAACGCAATCACGCGTGGAACAGAAATAAAGCTCTGACCCACGTCGGGATCGAACCCAGGTCTTTCAATTGACAGGCAAGGGCGCTGCCTGTGTGGTGAGGTCATAGCGCCCTTGCCCTTTTTAATTGGAAGACCTGGGTTCGGTTCCGATGTGAGTCAGAAAGTTATGTTTGTGTGTCAGTAATGAATGAGTGTATGTGTATGAAGAAACCCTTAATTATAAGACGCTCAAACAAATCTATTTAATGTCCATAGGAAAGAGGATCTCTTCTTAAGAAGGATGAAGTTTCAAAATATCTCCCAAAATTAGAAGATTTGACAAAAGGGCAAAAATCTCATTGGGGAAGGATCACCCTTTGTGAAAACGAGTTCTCCCCGAGATGAGTTCTTCTTCTTCTTCTTCTTCTTCTTCTTCTTCGTACATCATTCCTGTCTTAAATCTCAGTGCTTCCTGGTTTCGCAGGCTACTGAGGTCTTGACATTTAATTATAAGACAATCCCAACTTATTACGGTGGTGCAGGAACCATGTTGAAGGGTGTGTGTGTGTGTGTGTATGTGTGTTTACCTGTGCTAGAGCTTCTGTTAGTTTTCCTTATTGTTTCAGGTTTTGCATTGTCATAATCTTGGTCTTATCTGTTCGTTTTTTTTTCTTTTTTAGCTACCGTTTTTGGCCACCTGTTTTTGAAATCGCGTTACGAAACAAATATGATACATATCAGTTATTTATCACAAGTCAGTTATTATTATTATTATTATTATTATTATTATTATTATTAATTATTATTTATTCATTATTTATTATTATTAAATTATTATTATTATTATTATTATTTTTATATGGGATGCAGGTCGGCCTCTCACTATTGACGCTGCTCTCATTGTCCGCAATTTCTGAGGGAATTCTTGCTGAGCTTAGACCGTCCCTGATATTATCTGGGAGATTTATGGACCATTTATCACCTTCCTTTCCAGGCCGACTTTTTCTTGCCTTAAAGCTGCAAGACCGGAATGGGTCGATAGTTTTGCATAATACGCTTCTCATGCACCGTCAAGCATTAAACTGATCGCTTTCTGTCAACTCGTCAAGTGGGAGTTTGGTTTATCTAGCAGCACTGAAGAGAACGTTATGTTATTATTGATATCCTCATCATTCAGATGACAGACGCTTGTTCATCTAACAGCACTCAAGAGAACATCATGATATTATTATTATTATTATTATTATTTTTTTTTTTTTTTGCTCTATCACAGTCCTCCATTCGACTGGGTGGTATTTATAGTTTGGGGTTCCGGGTTGCATCCTGCCTCCTAGGAGTCCATCATTTTTCTTACTATGTGTACCGTTTCTAGGATCACACTCTTCTGCTTGAGTCCTGGAGCTACTTCAGCCTCTAGTTTTTCTAGATTCCTTTTCTAGATTCCTATGATTATGGGTACGATTTCCACTGGCATATCCCATATCTTTCTTATTTATATTTTCAGATCTTGATACTTATCCATTTTTTCCCTCTCTTTCTCTTCAACTCTGGTGTCCCATGGTATTGCGACATCAATAAGTGATACTTTCTTCTTGATTTTGTCAATCAACGTCACGTCTGGTCTGTTTGCACGTATCACCCTATCCGTTCTGATACCATAGTCCCAGAGGATCTTTGCGTGATCGTTTTCTATCACTCCCTCAGGTTGGTGCTCGTAACACTTATTACTGCAAGGTAGCTTATGTTTCTTGCACAGGCTCCAGTGGAGGGCTTTTGCCTGAATCATGCCTCTTTTTGTACTGGTTCTGTGCAAGTGCCGGGCATTCGCTTGGTATGTGGTTTATGGTTTCATTTTTCGTATTGCACTTCCTACATATGGGAGAGATGTTATTTCCGTCTATCGTTCTTTGAACATATCTGGTTCTTAGGGCCTGATCTTGTGCCGCTGTTATCATTCCTTCAGTTTCCTTCTTTAGCTCTCCCCTCTGTAGCCATTGCCATGTGTCATCGCTGGCTAGTTCTTTAGTCGGTCTCATGTATTGTCCGTGCATTGGTTTGTTGTGCCAGTCCTCTGTTCTGTCTGTCATCTCCTGTCTCTGTATACTTTTCTGGGTCTTTGTCTACTTTTATTAGTCCTTCTTCCCATGCACTCTTTAGCCACTCGTCTTCACTGGTTTTCAGATATTGCCCCAGTGCTCTGTTTTCGATGTTGACGCAGTCCTCTATACTTAGTAGTTCCCCTCTCCCTCCTTCCTTTCGTGTTATGTATAGTCTGTCCCGTATTTGCTCTTGGGTGTAGTGCTTTGTGTATTGTCATATGTTTCCTGGTTTTCTGATCTATGCTGCGGAGTTCTGTCTTCGTCCATTCCACTATTCCTGCGCTGTATCTGATTACTCGGCACTGCCATGTGTTTATGCTTTTATCATATTTTCCGGCGTTGAGTTTTGACTTGAGTATCGCCTTGAGTCTCTGCACATATTCTTTCCTGATCGTGTCCTTCATCTCTTGGTGTTTTATATCCCCTCCTTCCATTATTCCCAGTATTTGTATCCTGTCTCATCTATGTGTTTGATGTTGCTCCCATCTGGTAGCTTTATCCCTTCAGTTCTCGTTACTTTGCCTTTTTTGTATGTTGACTAAGGCGCATTTTTCTATTCCAAACTCCATCCTGATGTTCCCAGATACAATCCTTACAGTCTGGATTAGGGTATCTATTTCCTTGATGCTCTTACCATACAGCTTGATGTCCATGAACATCAGCGGTTGATTCTGTTGCCTCTTTTCTTGAGTTGGTACCCGGCATCCATCTTCTGTAGTACTTTTGTCATGGGAATCATGGCTACTACGAAGAGTAGTGGGGACAGTGAGTCGCCCTGGAAGATCCCTCTCCTGATATTAACCTCTGCTAGTCTTATTCCAGAGCTTGTAAGTATTGTATTCCAGTTGCGCATTGTATTTTTGAGGAAGCTGATGGTGTTTTCCTCTGCCCCGTATATTTTCAGGCATTCTATTAGCCATGTGTGTGGTATCATGTCGAAGGCTTTCTTATAGTCTACCATGCCATGCTTAGGTTGGTTTTTCCTTCTCCTACTGTTCTTCATTACCATTTTGTCTATTATTATTATTATTGTTATTATTATTATTTATTATTATTATTATTATTTTTTTTTTTTTTTTTTTTTTTTTTTTGTTTTTTTTTTTTTTTTTTTTTTTTTTTTTTTGCTTTAATCACAGTCCTCCAATTCGACTGATGGTATTTATAGTGTGGGGTTCCGGGTTGCATCCTGCCTCCTTAGGAGTCCATCACTTTTCTTACTATGTGTGCCGTTTCTAGGATCACACTCTTCTGCATGAGTCCTGGAGCTACTTCAGCCTCTAGTTTTTCTAGATTCCTTTTCAGGGATCTTGGGATCGTGCCTAGTGCTCCTATGATTATGGGTACGATTTCCACTGGCATATCCCATATCCTTCTTATTTACTATTTTCGATCTTGATACTTATCCATTTTTTCCCTCTCTTCTCTCAACTCTGGTGTCCCATGGTATTGCGACATCAATGAGTGATACTTTCTTCTTGACTTTGTCAATCAACGTCACGTCTGGTCTGTTTGCATGTATCACCCTATCCGTTCTGATACCGATAGTCCCAGAGGATCTTTGTCTGATCGTTTTCTATCACTCCCTCAGGTTGGTGCTCGTACCACTTATTACTGCAAGGTAGCTGATGTTTCTTGCACAGGCTCCAGTGGAGGGCTTTTGCCACTGAATCATGCCTCTTTTTGTACTGGTTCTGTGCAAGTGCCGGGCATTCACTTGCTATGTGGTTTATGGTTTCATTTTTCGTATTGCACTTCCTACATATGGAGAGATGTTATTTCCGTCTATCATACTTTGAACATATCTGGTTCTTAGGGCCTGATCTTGTGCCGCTGTTATCATTCCTTCAGTTTCCTTCTTTAGCTCTCCCCTCTGTAGCCATTGCATGTGTCATCGCTGGCTAGTTCTTTAGTCTGTCTCATGTATTGTCCGTGCATTGGTTTGTTGTGCCAGTCCTTCTGTTTCTTTCCTGTTCCTTTCTCCTGTCTCTGTAATATTTCTGGGTCTTCGTCTACTTTTATTAGTCCTTCTTCCCATGCACTCTTTAGCCACTCGTCTTGACTGGTTTTCAGATATTGCCCCAGTGCTCTGTTTTCGATGTTGACGCAGTCCTCTATACTTAGTAGTCCTCTCCCTCCTTCCTTTCGTGTTATGTATAGTCTGTCCGTATTTGCTCTTGGGTGTAGTGCTTTGTGTATTGTCATTTGTTTCCTGGTTTTCTGATCTATGCTGCGGAGTTCTGCCTTCGTCCATTCCACTATCTGCGCTGTATCTGATTACTGGCACTGCCCATGTGTTTATGGCTTTTATCATATTTCCGGCATTGAGTTTTGACTTGAGTATCGCCTTGAGTCTCTGCATATATTCTTTCCTTATCGATCGTCCTTCATCTCTTGGTGTTTTATATCTCCTCCTTCCATTATTCCAGGTATTTGTATCCTGTCTCATCTATGTGTTTGATGTTGCTCCCATCTGGTAGCCTTTATCCCTTCAGTTCTCGTTACTTTGCCTTTTTGTATGTTGACTAAGGCGCATTTTCTATTCCAAACTCCATCCTGATGTCCCCAGATACAATCCTTACAGTCTGGATTAGGGTATCTATTTCCTTGATGCTCTTACCATACAGCTTGATGTCGTCCATGAACATCAGATGGTTGATTTTGTTGCCTCTTTTCTTGAGTTGGTACCCGGCATCCATCTTCTGTAGTACTTTTGTCATGGGAATCATGGCTACTACGAAGAGTAGTTGGGACAGTGAGTCGCCCTGGAAGATCCCTCTCCTGATATTAAATTTTTATTATTATTATTATTATTATTGTTTATTATTATTATTATTATTATTATTATTATTATTATTATTATTATTATTACTGAGATAAACCCATGTTCATATGAAACTGGCCTTCAGGAACCACTGACTTGCAATTCAAGCGTCTTGTATAGATATCTAATGTTATGCTGTATATTACTTACATTACTTACAGTTCATGAACATTAATGTACATTTGCTTTAGTATTATTTTGTAGAAGAATGATATTTATGTTCCCATTTATATTTTACCATTGCACGTTCTGTAAGACAACTATTTCATTATGCATCGTGGCAACAATGTAATTAGATGTGTCAGTCAACACTGCTTTTCTTTCCGCCGTGTGCTTAATCAGTCGCTGTTCAGTGGTCGTTGTAGTGACAAGTATGGACCTGCTTCTCGCTGCTGTCACGTTGATGACCGCATATCTTCATTATAAGAGATTTTAAAGAACCTACGGGTTTAATTTGTCACCCTTCATTCCATTTCTTGCATGGATGTATGTGGCAGTATCCCACACATGGCGCAATGAGTAGGATCTTCCCGCTGCTGTCACATTGATGTCCGTATATTTGCATTATACAAGATTTTAAAGAATCTACGAGTTTAGTTTGTCACCCTTCTTTCCCTTTTCTGTATGGCTGTATGTGGCAGTATCACACACACTTCCAAGGAATACGGCGTTCATTTGAAAGAAGGAATAGAAGGTAATATGAAACACGGAAAGAAGAGATAAGTTACTAGAATGAAATTATTGAACAAATAAGGAATAATTTCATATTGCTTAATCGAAATCCATTCATCTGTTCACGATATATTTCATTTTGTTTATATTCGCATGCGCATATACGTACATGTGATAACCTTACGTTTCCTAGATTTTCCTTACGTATGCTGTTGTTTATTGTTTATAGAATATTCATCAATATCATCTTCATTTTCATCACAATTATCAGCCAGATTTAATTCTGGGAATCTTCAGTCGGCCCTCGCTTGGTCCTCCATTTCTAAATCTTTATCTCATTCCTCGTGGCATCTTATTTAGAGACCTCCTGGGAATAGTGTGTTTTGAAAAATAATTATTGTTGATAATTGTTCTCTTAAGGGGCTCCATAGTACATTTATATTATTTGTATTCTGAGCTGAAAGCAAATCATTAGTAATGGGGGATTCCCCCCTTTATTCATTAGGTAAGCGTGAGCACGAAACGGAAGGCAAACCAACACAGCATTACACACACAGCCTCTCTCGTCTCTCTCTCTCTCTCTCTCTTCTCCTCTCTCATCATCTCTCTCTCTCTCTCTCTCTCTAGCACCGACACCTTTCTCTCTCTCCACCTCTTTCTCTCCATTCTAACAGGTAATGAAAATGAGAGAGTCGCATCATAACATTAACGTTTATTAACAATGAATAAATAAATCAATCAATCAAGTAATCCAGTCTTACAGACTAACTAACAAAAAACTCCGAATAGTACAATGTCTGATAGTAATCATAGTCACCAAAAAAAAGTCTACACCCATCTGGGAACTGCCAGAAGTACCAGAATCGTCTGTTTTCAAAGACACAGAACACATCCTGGTAAGTACACATAAGTTTAGCAACAAAATCTAAAGATCAGATATTCTTAAAAATGTCAAACAGACAACAAGCCAGTCTTCGGCTAAAACACTTCAACACTCACCCAAGCAACCGGACCACTATAAACACAGTTAATAAAAAACTGAAACCCGGCGAATCGCCGGCATCTTTCCTGTGACTTGAAGCCCCTCTGTCAAAATCCTCCCATAGGCTTGGGTATGACACTCTTTTAACAGAAAGAGGCGCCACATTATCACACATACGAACACACACTTTGTTAGCGCCTCACGGTTCTACCTGCATCCAGTTCACAAAGGCACTTTGAGAAGAGTTAATAAACACAGTACATTGACTTGTCGAAACTAATCATTTTTATCTCACGCCATCCCCACCCCCAGAAACTCATTCATCAGCTACTCTCAGGTCATTGCTTCTCACTGTTCTCCACATTCCATAGGTCACTGAGAACACATGGACAATATATTATCAATCAAAAAACCCTAGGCCTTACACATTTACTTCAGAAACTAAATTAAAATAGAAAGACAAAAAATATTGGATTTTACCCATCGTTAACCCCAGTCTGAAGCCCCGGGAATCTTTTTTTTCCATTTTTTTTCCATTATTTTATTCCTCGAAGATTATTATAGCGAACAGTAGTTTTTTTTCTAATAAAAGGGACAGTCTCACTGGCTGGTCTTCCCAGGCATTAAATTGGTTTTGCCTGATTATGGCAGCTTTTCATTTTTTCCCCGTTTCTTATTAAAAAAAATCTTATTACCCGAAAGATGATCGTATTCGTCGGAAAAGTGTGCTGGTTAATAATGAACAATTCTGATTTCCCGGTGATCATATTATTCTTTTTTCTACTGTGATGAGTCTCTCTCTCTCTCTCTCTCTCTCTCTCTCTCTCTCTCTCTCTCTCTCTCTCTCTCTATTACTGTAGTGATTATCTCTTTTCCTGTCTCTTTCTCTACACTATGATTCTCTCTTTCTCCATCTCTCACGATGTCTCCTCGGATGGACTAAGAAGTCATGGAGACATCCAAATCCTCGCAACTCCTTGTAACTCTCTCTCTCTCTCTCTCTCTCTCTCTCTCTCTCTCTCTCTCTCTCTCTTGATTTCGTTAGAAGAACCTTTTAATGATCGTGAATGTTTTATTATTGTGACATTGAGCGACTAATACAATTGAGTCCAGATTATCTCAGAAGATTAACTCTGTTGCATTTCAATAACTTCAGGAATCTGTTGTGACGCGAATTTAGAATGTAACAGAACAACCTGCACGTGCAAGTATTAGTACGTCCCTCGGATGGCAGATGAAGGCGATGCCCCTTACCCGGCGCGGAGAGGAGGTGCAGAGCTGAAACTTTGATAAGCTCAGTGGGAGGAGGCTGCTCTTACCGCATTCTCAGTCGTTTGCAAGCGAAGTATTGTCTCGGTAAATCAGGGGAAACTCCCCTAATGCTTATTTAGGCCAGATGGCGCCTCGATTCAGCTGCCAGGAATTTCTCTAAATATCATTTCTCCTTTCCTGTTTTCAGAAGGGGGTGGGGGTTAGTTCCGACAGTGCCCCTCACTCTGCACTGTAGGCATGACTTAAGGTTCTTTGCAGCGTCCCTGCTATACCCCTAGCTGCTACCCCCTATCGTTCCTTTTACTGTACCTCCGTTCACTTTCTCTCTTCCATCTGACTTTCGTCAACATTTCCTAACATTTGTTTCGTGTGCAGCTGCTTCGAAATTTACCTCCCGTTGCACCTTTCAGACTTACCTGTTCTCAATTTCCCTTTCAGCGCTCAATGATCTCCCCATAGGTCCCAGCGCTTGGTCTTTGGCCTAAAATTTATATTCCATTCTATTCCTTTTTTTCTGATTTACTTTCTGTTTCTGCATATAACAGCGTTTTAATGCAGTTTTTAGCAAGTCATTGAAGGCTATTTCATAATTTGCAAAAACGCTGTATGCTGATGACACAAATCGTCATTATTTTAATCAAAGGAATAATGGGTTTGAAGGAATAATGGAATCTCGAAATATGAGATAGTTTTAAACTGTGGATGGAAAGATTACCGCGATGTCGAAACTGGGATTCTAAGGCTCAGGTATCCATGGATTTATTACATGAGAGAGAGAGAGAGAGAGAGAGAGAGAGAGAGAGAGAGGTTGGTGGGTGGGTGGGAAAGGTTTAAGATTCTCAAATTCCAGCGCGAGTGTAATAATTTGAAACATTTCCGTCATTTTTCACCTGTTGTCTCATATTCGTTTGATGGATGTTGAGATTATTTCCAGATTTCCTAAAAGAGTTCTTGTGTATCTGGACGAATCTCCCGTGTCCCCTACATAAGTAAATACGTTTTAAGTATTATAATAACGTAAACAAAGTCATGGGTGTGGGAATGAGGCTGTTTCTTTCTCATTCACTACACATTCTCTCGGTATTATATGTATAGCGAACTTGCAATTAAAGTATGCGATGACATTTTGCCTAATCCAGAGAGGTTGCTTTAATACCGTCCGATTTGTTGAGAGTGAAATGAAAAAGGTGAAACATTCTAGTTTCGTCAGTCGGGGTCGGACCAGTTGCAACATTTCCAGAGTTTCGTTTTCGTAGCATTTCACAAATAGAAAAGACCAGTAGTGCAGGATAATTTATAATGAACGAACGATTAAACAAGCTAGTTTGGCGAGGAAGCGTTTCTCTCCAGCACTTTCCGTGTTGCGTGGTGTTTAGAAAGATCGCTGGCGTTAAACAAAAGGAAAACAGTAAGTAGTCATATAAAGAGATTTCATAATCACACGAGTCAATCTGATTGACAAGGAGAACCGTGCAGGTCATCGAAAGCTTTCTGCTGCGTATATTTTAAATAACAAAGTCAAACAGGCATACTACTGTGGATTTGCTTTCCCAGTAAATAGCAATGTAATCTTAATATCTAAAGTAAGTCAAGGTATTTAAAAAAATAAACCATTTATTGGTTGAGTAAATACAAACTAACATTGAGATTAAAGTCACAATGAGAGCTTCCGACACCGATAACATTTGCATATTCGTCAAAATTGCATTTGAAAACATTAACTTTCGACTGCCAAACATACCCCTCCTAACGTGCTATTGTCATTTTTGTTTATTTTGTGTTTTTCTTTTGTTGTCTGCTTTTTACCCCCCATTTTATAAAGAGACAAGTGTAGAGTGAAAACATTTACACAGGAACCTATTCCTTTGCGTAAAAAGAGGCTTGGTATAAAGTTAAACATTCAGTATTGATCTTACGGTGACCTATAGTGCGAGGAAATAACCAATATAAGATGGAAGCGTGAGCACTGACAATTACAGTGATATTAGCTTCACTAGAGATTACCTAACAAACATTTAGATCATAACCACGCCCTTAGTCTCTGGCCTTCACAATTTTTTCATGGTTAATTTAAATGATTGAACTACCCTCGTAATTTACCAGTAAGATATAAAATTCCCTTCAAATATTTACCCATCTTTAACCAGTTGGAATAGACTTATGGACATCAGATCGTCAACATTGAGCAGATGAGTGCTAAGCAAAGTTAGTCATCTCAAAAGGTGTATTTATTGAATACACTTGCCAGCTTACTTCGAGGTCTATGGAGGAAAAATGAAGACCCTTCAACTTTCTCAGTAAGCTGATTAAAGAAAAGCACACCTGGCTTGTAGTTTTTAGGGCAGTTTTTCAGTAAAAGGGTCCTTAAATATTCTATAGAACGGAATTTAGAATTTATGCCAAAGGCCAGGCACTGGGACCCATGATTTCATTCAGTGCTGACAGAGAAATTGAGGGTGAAAAGGGTTTGAAAGGTGTAACAGGAGGAAAACCTGGCAATTGCGCTATGAAGCACTTGTTAGGAGAAGGTGCAAAGTAATTCGAAGAAGTAGAACTACGAAGGGAGGTGCAGCAAAATGGGTTGCAACTAGGTGCCGAGTGGACGCTTCAAAGAACATTAATTAATGGGACAGTTATCCTTTAGATGTCGAGTAGAGAAGCAGATGCCAGACTGGGCATCTGGAATTCCCAAATTAGTATAGAAATTCCAGCAAAAACACTCACCACTGAAAGGTCATATCCATCAAAGAGATTAAACGTTCATTAATGATAATCCCTCAAAGGAGCTTTTTTCCTGTTAATTACACCCATAAACCTGTCATTAACAACAAATGCAAGATATCCGGACTTCCATAATTGTAGCCTTAAAAATGATGGCTGGAGGTGAGAGGTCGGTGTCACTAATGAAGTCATTTCATGGCTTTCGCTCTAATTGCATAATGGGATGAGGAACTTTTAGGTCGACGTTTTATTTGATAAATTGGCTTTCTAGATAAAGTAATTGAACTTAATATATATATATATATATATATATATATATATATATATATATATATATATATATATATATTTTATGTGTGTGTGTGTGTGTGTATGTGTGTTTGTGTGTGTGTATGTGTGTGTGTGTGTGTATAAACACAGCAATAGTAACTTGAAATTGTAAACAGAGTAACTTGACCTTGTAGATATATTCAGTTTTACCCAATACGAATGCCAACTTTTCAATCTTGACTTTTGCCAGAAATAGTATCCAGTGGCTTTCTATCTCTGTCTCACCCCATGTGGTTTTGAACGCACGTACACAAATACAATACAGATTAACACACACACACATATATATATATATATATATATATATATATATATATATATATATATATATATATATATATATATATATATATAACAATACTTCAGGGGGTACCATAATACATCAGTAGAAGGCCATAGTTTATTAAAAACGTTCCGCACACAATTCTCGGTGCATCATCAGTCTGTGAACAATAAAAGTAAATACATTATAAAAGGAATTCACAAAACTTACAAGGCAATTAAAAATTAATGGTTTAAAAAGAAAAGCAGAAGTTAAAGTTAAACATTCTTTAAAACACTGTAAAAAAGAGAGAGAGAACTAAGACAACAACCATCCAAGGCTAAAGACGAAGAAGGAATAGCAAAACCTGACGTTCCAAACAAAGGGTCAGCTATGCCAAATACAGAGGTGAAGCCGTGGTGTTACTGTTCAAAGAGGGAACTTGCCTTTTAATAAGTAATGACTCCAGAGTAGTTAGATGATCTGGGTCCTTTGTATATCCAATAATAGAGAAATGCTGTTTCAAGACCTCTATTTTGCATATAGCAGCATGATTTTTAATGTTAGAAAACTCTGGTTGTTTAATTCTCTGGCCTGTACGAAAACTGAAACCCATGTGGCTGCAATATCTCACTTGCAATAGCCTACGAGTAGATCCGATGTAAGAGCCCGGACATCCAGGGCATGTGAATTTATATACAACATTAGATCTCATGAAGGACTGCAAGAGATCTTTACAGCTGAAAAGAGAACCTATCGTGCATGGATTATTAGAAATAAGTTTTAACTGAAGACAGGGAATTTCTTGTTCAATGATCTGTGTTAGTCTACGTGAGAATTTTTGTATCAAACACAAAAGGGATGGAAACAAAGAACAGTTTCTTGGGAACATCAAAGTTGGGCAATGGTGGTTGGAGAACTCGGTGGTTAAAAGTTTATTGATAACTGTAAGGACTACGTCTTTGGGATAGGAATTTTTCTGAAAAAACCTAATAACAATTCTATTTCATTATGGAAAGTTGGCCAGCTAGACGAATATTTTAATGCTCTATGGACAAGAGTATAAATGGTATTTAATTTGAAGGTTCTTTGGCATGAACTGTAATAGTTGTTAGTTAAACCAGTATAGGTCTTTTTTCTATAGACAGCTGTGGTGAATTCAGAATTGCTTCTTGTAATATTGATATCGAGAAATGGCAAACTGTCTCCGCTCTCCACCTCCATCGTAAACTGAATAGGTATTTGGGTGTTGCTGATTGATATATTCCAGAAACTGTGTGCATTGCCAAGGGTACTTAAAAAGAGCAAAAGTGTCGTCTACATTTCTCCTGTGGTATGCTGGTTTAAAAAAAGACTCCCATTGATTTAAAAATTTTGTTTCTAAGTTACACAAAAAAATTTGCAAAAATGGGGCCTAAAGGGGATCCCATAGCAACTCCATCGACCTGCGAATAGAGTTTGTTCGGTTGAAAATAAAAATTAGAGTCTTGCACAGCAAGTTCCAGAAATTGTTTAAAAATAGCCCTATTAAAACTATAAAACAGAGTATCATTGCTGATAAAAATCTTGTTTAAAATAATATCAATTGTTTCGTTTAATGGTACATAAGTGAAAAGTGATTCAACATCGTAACTGACCATAAAATAGTCACCATCCTGGTTTGTAATTTGTTGCTGAAATTCGTACCCGTTTTTTAATGTATATTCATTAATACTACATTCTGAAAGTAAACCAGCTAAATACTTGGAGATCGAGAACGATGGGCTATTGTAGGCGGCCATAATAGGTCTCACAGGGGTGTTTGGTTTATGTATTTTTGGTATTTCACTAATGTTACCTTCCTTTCAACTCCCGAATGGCGGCATTTTTCTCTAAACTACGAGCGAGAAAAAGAGGCATAAATATTTAATTCTCTGCGGTCTTAGAAGTTCCTCTAAAGCTCTCTCGTTACCTCGGTGCCTGAATGTAGTGGATTTCTGTTTCTGACCTGATTCTCGCCTGAGGGCAAGTAGGCCTTAGATAACTAAGTTTTTACACGAGGAAGTATAATTTTATGAAAATATAATTCGAAATGGAAGGGGTTCAAATTCGAGATTCCCTTTGGCGAAATTGTCGTAAGCAGGTACATAATTGATTGCGTGAGCCAATACTTTTGCTCCTCTGTTTGAAGTACCTAAGTAGTTTGTGTTTAAATATTGTCAGTAGTTGTTCAATTGAATTGCAGGGCACTGACCTGCTTGGAATAATAATAATAATAATAATAATAATAATAATCAATAATAATAATAATAATAATAATAATACTAATAATAATAAATAATAATAATAATAATATAGAATATAATGATAATAATAGTAATTAATAATAATATCTTGGGAGTAGACCCTATTTTAAAAACAGTCTTGTTGAAAAGGATTGCTGCATCAGCTCCATAATTTTGTATAGAGTCTTCTCTATTTTCCTTATTAAGGATTTCTCAATGTTGCTGAAACTGGCAAGCAACGTGCCAAAGGGGATCGTCAAATCCAGTGTAGTCATATTGAATTATCTTTATTCCTGCCATATACAATATATTACTGTTACAAGTTTCTTTCTCTCTCTCTCTCTCTCTCTCTCTCTCTCTCTCTCTCTCTGACGTTTCGCCCAGATCTGCCAGAGCATGGTCACAGCGATGGTTGCTGGAGGACTGAATCTTAGTGTTGTTGTTGTTGTTTAAGATTAAGCTGGCTTTATGCCAGCACGGGCTCTTGCTCACAGAGCAGCCCGTAGGTCATTTGAATTTTTTGGATGTAAAGGTGATTTTTAAGGATATGAGGTGAGCCTTTATTTATGATTCTATGGGTTATGCATGTGAGATGGTTATGATTTGAAAAAAAAAGAAGGAAGGTGAACAGGCAAGGTTACAAACCCCTTTAAACCCTAAGGTACCCATTAGTAGAAGATAAAGATCGATAGTTGCGAGTCCTGGCGAGTCAGAGATAGCCAGTAAGGAAATCGAAAAATTTATAGTCGTAGAAAAACGGAAAAAAGCACACAACTCTATGGAGTTCAAGTACCATATTTCACTTTACGATAATGGAAAGGAAAAAAAAATAAAAACGCCGATTGATAGTAATAGAGATTCGACGAGAGAAAAACGAAATATAAGTTTTAGAGAAAGCAAAACAAAAGTAAACAACAGCTTAAGCGGTAGTTAGAGTGACAGTTGAAATATTCGGTCGTTAGACGTGAGGCGGCCCGAAAAACGGAGGGAAAGGAGGATTGTTTAGTAAAAGAAAAAGCAGTTAATGCTACAAACAGCACTTTTCACGAAGGAGGTCATCTGGAACTGATCTCTAGGTCCAACAGAACGTGGACGAGCTCAGAGAACAGTTGATGATCGTTCTATTGCAGAATGGGTAATTGCCTTTGAGGAGTTCTGAATCGAAATTCAGATTGGAGGAAATCATCTGGGAGGGAGATCTCAAAGTTGAGGGCTTCCTGGAAGATCTCTGTAAACAGTCGTTCATTAAAAGTGTAGTGTTTGTCGGCGAGAGCTCTATGGATGAAGGCATTAAATTCATCATAGGTCATTAGGAGCTTGTTTATTCCTTGTTCTCCTACGAAGCGGAATTCACTTCCAGAGGCGACTGATTTGAGTTTTGCTTTGCAGGTCTGGATTTCCATGTCTTGCTTAACTGGGAACTCCTCTGTTTGTGTTCCCATTTCCTTATGCAAATGGGAGCTACAGCCGGTGTCTGGATTTCCATTTCTTCAATTGTAGTTTCTTCCGTCTGAGTTCCGGGGCTTCAACACGAGCAGGAATCGGCATTGTCGGCGGTGCAAAGGCTGGGGTACAACCTGAGGGTTTGGGGGAATAAACTGAGGGGTTGAGGGGATAACCTTAGGGGTCGGGGGGGTTGGAAGGGGTTTGGGAATTGGAGGTTGGAGGGAAGGAAAGGATGAGGGGTTTGGGATATAATGACGAGGTTTGGGGTGTTCTGCAGGGGAAGGTTGAAGAGTTTGTGTGGAGGTGGTCGATTCGTTCTTGGATCAATACGTGGTTCCCATGGTGGTCGTCTTAGGGGCGATGGTTGTCGTTCTAGAGGTCTTGCTGGCGGTGGGGAAATGCCCTTCATCCTCCAGATTTTTGTTTTTTCCAGTCTGACAGGGCATCCCTTAAACCATGCATGATGTGACTGGTGGCAGTTTGGGCATCGGGCAACAGTGTGGCCCTTTGCTTTAAATTTGGCAAGGCAAATGTCAGTCTCATGCTTTTGGCTGCAAATACCGCAGACATGCTGGGCCGTGCACTCCCTCCTGTGATGCCCAAACCTCTGGCACTTGAAACACCTGAGAGGTTCGGGGATGAAGGCTTCGGTCTTATAGCTTCCAAGGATCCCAAGGCTGATGAAGTCTGGAATTTTGCCTTTAAACGTGCTTCGATTTTTTGAGTTTCTTCTTCAGTTCCATCTCTGTTCTTCACTTTGCAACGTGAAGCAGTCAATATGCCTGGTACTTCAAGAATACGTTCAATAGTCACATATTTAGGGACTTTGCAAATCATTGCTTTCGATGTCTTCTCAGCTGGGTCCAGAAGGAGGCATAAAGGATCGTTCTTCAGGAGGTCTGCCGACTGTTTGTCCTTCGGGGTAATAATGAATTCCCCTTTCAGATTCGGTCGGGCTTGAAGTTGTGCATTTGGGTATTTTTTTTCAAGTGCTAGGACGGCCGCATATGATGTCTGGTGTTCTTGGGATGTTGCTTTGAATCTAGGGAGTGCCTGAGTCGTCATGGTAGGTGCTGGAGGCGTCGAAGGTTTGGAAAGGTCAATGACACTGTTGAGGGCTTTTTTCCTTTTCTTCTGGACTTTCTGAAGCCCTGATCGTCGGGGGGGGGGGGGGGGTGGGGGGGGGGGGGGGGGGGGGGTCGCCCTGCTGGGAGCCAGGAGACGACGGCCGCTTTTCTGCCATCGTTTTGAATTTTGACAAGGCGAGCTGCTCGAGATTATATAATGACAATAGTATAGCGCAAGGATGACGTAACGTGTAACGTTGAATCTTTGTGGTTGTTGTTGTTGTTTTTTGATTTAGCTGACCTTGTGTCAGCACGGGCTCTTGCTCACAGAGCAGCCCGTAACTCAGGATGGTGAGAAGGTGGTATGGTAGGATATGATTCTTTATTTGGTGATAATGCGTGAGTTGATGAGTTGTGATATTGAAAGAAAGCTCTTTTGATGGGTAGGTTAGGTTGTCCAACCTTTTTAACCCTAAGGTGCCCTTCAGTAGTAGAAAAGTGCAATAGTAGTGAGTGTTGGCAAGTCCAGAGAGGCCAACAGATGAGAAGAAGGAAGGGTATGAGTCTGAGAAAAAGTTTGCTAGTCAGTTAGCTTGTGATGTCCACAAAACATTTCCTTATTCCGTTCCAATTCCGAGTGGGAAGTAAGTGTGTGTTGTTGATGCACGAGGCTGAAGGAATGCTGTGCATGAGGTGAGGTAGTGATGAAGGATGTCAGAGTCGGGGCTTTGCTTTTGGATGTTGGGTGATGTAGGTTGATGTTGGCTGTCTTTGTGTCAGTCATGCACTGGGTGGATTGTTTGTTATTCTGTGTTTTGTGGTTTGTATGTGAGTGGATAGGGATGGCAGGGGGTGTGAGGGGTCTTGACTGATGTCCCCGAGATTCCGCTATTTAGAGTGTTTTGCACCTACCTTGGTGGTGGGTAGGAGCATAGGAAGCCTGTAAGCTGTTGGGTGTGTTTAGGATGTGTCTTGTTATTTGAGTGACTGATTGTTGATCTCCTTCATGACTTTGTCCTTAGTTGTTGTGTTTCTGGGCAGTGTAATATATATGTTCCAGTGGTTCTTCTGTATTTGTTTCGCAGTATTTACATGGTTTAGGGTTGTTTTCTATTTTTTGCCATGTGCATTGGTATCCGAACCTTAGACGGTGTATTATTACCGCTAGTGCTCGTGTCATGTTCTTCGGTATGCTGTGTGGTTGAAGTTGTGTGGTGTCTGCATACCATTTTGCAGTCTTGGAGCCTCCGAAGATGGCTCTCCCCTGATTTTGCTTTCCTCCTGTGTTTGGCAGTATGCTGCTGCTATGCTTTTTAGTTGGGTTAGTGAGAGGTTTATTTTGATGTTGACATTGTTTATGTGTAGCCGCTTTTTGCCAGGGAATCAGCTTCCTCATTTCCTTGTATTCCAACATGGCTCGGGATCCAGTTGAGAGTTATTTGTCTGTTTCTGCTTTGATGGAGTTTTGCCAGTGCCCATATGCTCGTTAGGAGTTTGATATTTTCCTTTGCTTTGGCACCTTTTGTGATGGCTTGTATTGTCCCTTTCGAGTCGGTGTGTATTGTAGTGTTGCCCAGTCGTGTTGGGAGTCTTCTAGTGCTTTGGCTATAGCTATCAGCTCTGTCTGTAGTGTGGAGGCATTGTCGGAGAGCCTCCAGCTTCCTTTGAGTGTTGTTGAGTAGACCCTGCTGCTGCCGCTGGGACGCTGAGGTCTACTGATCCATCTGTAAAGTATATGTTTGTGGCGGTTGTCAACTGTATTGCTTCTTGTGCTGCTTGCTTTAACTGTTGGGTGTGCATGCTTCCTTGCTTGCTGGAAGAATTGTGTAGTTTGTGTTAAAAGGTTCTGGTTCCCAGGGTGCTGATTCTGTGTATTCACCTGAAGGTGGGGGTGTCTTCCCTGATGGCTGCAGCATGATTTTGCATGCCTACTCTTCTCAGTGTATCTAGAAGGTCTCCAGCATATGTTTTGGAGGGTCTAGCTCTTCATGGAGATTAATGCATTTCTGATCTCCTTTTTGAGTGGACAGTCTCTGTCATTTTTTTAAGGTTTTTAGCAGGATGGATGTGTTTCTCTGATCTATCCTATGAGTCAGAGATTGTAGTTTTGTTTCATGTCTCAGGATGCATAGGTTGGTCCACATTGGTGCTCCTGTAATAGTCTTAAAGGCATTGTTTTGGATTAACCTCAAAACTTTTTTGTTCAGTGCTTGTGAGATTAGTGAGGACTGGTGCGGCATACTCTACTGTTGATCTTATTGTCTGTATGTAGAAAATTCTGAGGGCATGGTATATGGCTCCCTGCCTTAGCGAGGTGATTCTTTTCATGGCGTTTTGTCTGCATTTGATCTTTTGTTTAAGTGTTTCTATTTCTTTGTGTGGTGAGAGCTGTATGTTGATGTTGACTCCTAGGTACATGAAGTTGTCTACCCATTCGATGGGTTTTCCATGAGTTGTATTGGTTCAGGTCTGTATTGTATTTGATTGCCATTGCCTTGGTTTTTGCCGTGTTGATTTTAGTCCTAGGACTGTGCATTTGTTTTCAATCTGTGTTATCGCGATTTGCATGTGTTGGTGGGCTCTATGCCTGTCTGTGCTGACCAAGCACACATCATCTGCATATATGAAAATTTCAACTCCATTTGGGAAGTTGCTGTTGGCTAATTTCTCCATTAGTATATTGAAGAGGAAGGGGCTTGAGTTTATTCCTCCTTGAGGTGTTCCATTTTCCAGACTGAGGAATTCGGAGGTTGCTCCTTGAAAGGTAACTCTGTCTTGTCTGTTTTGCATGTATCTTTTGGTCCATGCTAGAAGGTTGCCTTTAACCGTCTTGTTGGCTAAGGCTGCCAGGATAGCAGCTGCACTTGCAAGTTCGTAGGCTTTTTCTAGGTCGAGAAAAACTACGATTGCTTTCTTGTTATTTATTGTGGCCATCACATCTGCTAGACATTCCTGTGTGCCTATCCCCTCTTTGTAGGCATATAAGCGGTGGTGTAAGGGCCCTGTTTTCCACAGCAGTCTGTTTTAACACCATTCCCCCCCTCTCTGCCGTCTTTTCTGTGCAGCTGATGAGAGAAATGGGCCTGTAGGCGTTGGGCTCCTTTGGTTTGGGAATTGTTGTGTGTTTTGTTGGTTCCATTGTGTGGGTCTGATCTGCTCTGTGTACGTTCTGTTTATTATGTGGAGATGCACTGTCTTTGCTGCGTTTCCCATGTTTTTTAACATGCTATATGTAATCATGTCTGCTCCTAGTGCTGTGTCTGTTCCCTTTTGGAGGGCTTTGTCAAGTTCTTTCATTGTGAATGGTGTGTCCGTGTCATCAGAATTGCTGCAGGCTGTATTGATGATTCTCCATCTTCCAGGATTGAGTGCCACTTGTCTTTCTCGTGTGACTGGTGGTAGGTGAATTGATTTGGTTCTGTCTGCAAAGTGTTGTGGCTAGTCTGTTTGCTTTCAGCTAGAGGGTTGGGATGGTGTGCCTGTGTTGGCCTGGTCTTTCCTGATACCTTGTTGAACCACTTGAACATCTTTGCAATGGGCGTCATTCGAGTGGTTTTCTGAGCACCATTTTAGCCAGGTTTCCTGCTTAACCTCCTTAGCAGTTTTGGGCTGCGTGTTTTACGACTTCTCTTAGGATCGTGTGCAACTCGTCGGTGGGGTTCCTTCTGAATATTTTCCTTATTCTGTTTACTCTTGAGTTCATTTCTTTGATTCTAGAGTTGTAGTACCAACTGTCCTTGTGTGGGGTTGCATTTGTTCTGAAGGCTTTCTTTGGCATGGACATGTTTGCTGCGTTGTGCAGGCTCTCTACAAAGTCCTGTTGGAGCGTGCATATGTTGAGGGCTGGATTTTGAATGTACTGTGTTGCCCATGTGTTCATGTGGTTTTGAAATGTTGGCCAGTTTGCTAGGTCCGGTCTCCATCCTGCCGGAGGGGGCGGTGGTGGGGGAATTTTCATTATCTTTAGTTTTGTTTCAGTTGCAAAATGGTCATGGTTAGAGTTGGGTGCACTCTCCATGTGCAGTCTTCTTTCAGGTTTCCAGTTATGAAGCTTAGGTCTAGCCTGCCACCTCGTAGGTGTGTTGCTTCATTTGTGTCATTTATTAGTGCAACGTCCGGAAATTCTTCCATTAGCATGTGTATGTGTCTGCCTGTTGCATTTGTGTGCTGTCTCGACTGTAAGCATGGGTGGTGTGCATTGAAGTCTCCTGCAAAGAAGGTGTTTTCTCTGGAGGCTGCACTGAAGAGGTTCTCTCCTTCAAAGATTTTTTTCATGCCCTTTGTAGATATTGTGTATGGTGAGTGACGTGTTTCGCTAGTCTTATGAGGACACTTAGTGTCTCAATCCCATCACCACAGTTTATGTTTCTTATTTTTTCCGAGGGAATTGTTGTTTTTATTAGGGTGATCAGCCCTCTATTTGAATCTGTATGTGGAGTTTTATAAACTGTGTATCCTTTGAATGTGAAGTTGTTGTTTTCCCTAATTAGTGTTTCCTGCAGCAGGATGACGTCGTGTCTTTCTGAGAGTACTCTTGATTGTAGTATGGCATATTTTGTGTTGCCACTGTTTATGTTCCATTGTAATATTTTTAGACTGGTGTATGATGAAATGTCTTCAGTGTTCTGGGGGCGTGTTTGGTGTTGATTGTTTCCTTTCCATCTTAATAAGGTGGTCAGTGCTACAATCGTTTTCCTGAGGTCGCTGTTAGGTTTAGGTTTGGAAACAATTGTTGAAAAATTGCCCTCACAATTTTCTCTATTTCCCTCCTAAAGTCGTCTTTACTGAGGCGGTAGAGGCCTTTCTCTGGTGTATGCTTACGGTGTTGTGCTGACTTTCTGGCACTGGTACTACCGTCATGGGTGGAGTTGGGGGTGGGGGGGTCTATGTGTTCATGTGATTGGGTGGGGTGGGAAGTAGGGGTGTTTTCCGAGTTGATGTGGAGTAGAAGGACATGGGGTTTGAGGCAGGTGTGGGCGTGTTGTTTGTGTCTTGGTTTTGTGTCTGTCTGGGGTCTCTGTGGTATGTGTTCTGTTGTTGGTCTTGTTGTGGTTGCTGTGTAGGTGGATTGCGTCTTTGATTGGTGGGGGGTTTCTGCTGCCTATATCTGGGTTCTTGGTGTCTGTGTTGCTGTGGTTGTTGTTGCTGTAGTGGATTGTGGGTTGTATTCCGTTGGTTGCTGAGGATGTGATGTTTGTTGTGGGTGTTGTTGTTGTGTGGGTGGGTTTTGTTGTGGTAGGTGTTGAGGGTATGATGTGGTTGTGTGGTGGTTTGTGTTGCTGTTGCAACGTTCTGGTGGTGGTCTGGGGGTTCTGGCCTTTCATTCGCCAAATCCTCTTTAGTCTTTCCGGACAGCCTTTATGCCAGGCGTGATGCTGCCCTTTACAATTCGGGCATTTTGCTGTCGTCCTCTCTTTCCTTTTGTAACGATCTAAGCACTCTTGTGTTGGGTGTTTGCCACTACAAATCCCACAAATGTGTTTGTAGCCACATTCTCGTTGGTGGTGTCCAAATCTTTGACACCTAAAGCACCTTAGTGGTTCAGGGGTGAACTCTTCAGTGGGGAATTTTCCCCATATTGGTATGTTTACTTCGGCAGGCCTTTCCCCTTGGAAGGTTACAAGAACCTTTCTTGTTGGTTCTCCTGCTTTGTTTGTGCACCGGGTGGCGTCTAACACAAAGGAGAGGTCTTTTATGGGGTCGATTGGGAGGTTTACTGGGTATCTGCATATGAGTCCTTTCTGTATTCTGTCGTTTGGGTCCAGTGCTTTGCAATGTCCGTCCTTCTTGAGTACTTCTTCGGCATGTTTGTCTTTAGGTATCAGAATGAATTGTCCTGTTCGGGTTGGTAGTGCCTGGAAAACGATGTCCTTGTGTATGTCTTCAATGGCTTTTATTGTGGTGTAAGCTGTTTCTCCAGGTTTTTGTATTGGTTTGAATCTCAGTCGTGGAATTCGGTGTCTGATTGCAAGTTAAAAGTGTCCGTGTTTTTGTGTTGATTTCTTCATGTTTTTCTTACTGCGTACAAGTAGTAAGCCATCATTGTCTTGTGAAAGGTCCGTCTTCCGTGTCAGAGCAGTCTAGGGAGAGGAGCTGTTGGTTGGGATGTTCTTTTGAGTGTGCAGGAGAGTTATCAGGGGGAGAGGAAATCCGTGGTCTTTGTGTCACATGTTCGTCTGAGGGGGAGTTGGTACCTGATCTATTTCGTCTTCTAGTCGGTGTCATGGATGTGATGGGGGCTGAGGAGTCGTCATGGATGATGTGATCTTGTGATATGATAGAGGTTGAAGGTTCCATGTCTATGGAGTGATATTATGAGGGGTGAGTGAATAAGTGATTGGTTGTGTTTATGTCGCCTGAAGGGCTGGATTTGTTTGTTTAAGTTATCTTGGAATCTGGCTTATGGAAGGCGCCAGCCTATGGTTTCCTGTGCTACTTGCAATATAGTATTGCGACAGTAGGAAGATTTGTCTCTTTGGTCTTGCTTCTGTTGGAGTTTTTTAGACCTCAAGGGCTACCAAATGTTTCACAAGAGAGCGGTGTTAATAAGAGAAAGTTATTTTTGAGAAAAGGAGGAGTGATTTTAAGTCTTCAAATTGCTTATAAGAGTGAGAGAGCTCTCTCAAATCTTATTCTCCCTTGCTAAGCGCGCCAACTATAAAGTCGGCAGGGCTAAAATGCAGGGAAAGTCTGCAGCAAGCTGATTGGCTGGTGGCCGAGAAGCACAAGCTTGAAAACCTACAAAGAAGCTTGAAGGTTTTTGTGCTAGCTTCTGATTGGTCAGTGGCTGCCGGTGGGGAGGAGTCTGGGCGGTGCTGGGGCTGGAAGCGGGGCGGAGTCTAGGAGCGGTGGTGAGCGGAGGTTGTTGCTACCAACGGATGCCGAGCAGCGATCTTTGTGGTGAGTCCTTCGCTATATATCATGGTCGGAGGGCGCTCACGGATGCTCCTGCCAGGACCCCGGAGGGTGCTCGACTTTTCATTATTGGCTGGCGGCCAGGCGTCGGAAACTCTCAAGGCGTGTTGATCTTCTCAGGTGTGTTGCGTCACCTGGAGCCGGGTTTTTCATTGGCTGCGACCGTGGTGACGTAAACTCCTGGTATTTTCTACCAACCTCTTCGATATTGGCCCCGTCCTGGGCGCTGTGTTCTCGTCTGGAGGGGGGGGGGGGTGGGGGGGGGGTGGGGGGGGGGTGGGGGTCTTTCTTAGGAAGGGTTCCTGTGTCGTATTAAGGAAGGGTTTTTGCTCGGGGATGAAAATGCCTTCAGGAGGCGTAGGCGTCGCTGATCGGGGGCTCTTCCAATTATCTTTGTGTTTTTTTACGATATCCTCACGCACGACGTGCTGTTGGTGGGCGGTGATAGGGGGTTGTATAGAGAATTGTACTTTTGTGAACACTTACCAACCACGTATTATAAATATTGTGCTCCCTTCAAAGTGAATGTTAGTACCGAACGATTTTTAATAATAATAATAAAAAAAAACAATATTCTGTTTGCGGTGGTCTCTTTAAGAGTGATATTGCTATAGGGTTGTATGAGAATCCTACTTTTACGAACACTTATCATGCAATAAAATATTATGCCCGACATCGAAATAAAAGTTATTGCCGATAAAAAAAGGGAACTCATGTACCTATCAAATAATAATATAAAGTCTTAATGTACCATGCGATATAAGATTCCGTAAATTGTAAAATACTATAACAATCTATATTTTACCCTCCCCCCCACCCTGATAAAAAACGTCAATGGATCGAATGAATCATTGTAAAGCCTCAATTTGAATTTGGGGATATTCGAATGAATTCTGATTTATCTCTATATCTCTGCATATTTCATCATTGGTCGTTCGAAAAGAAGATAAATGCAACAGTAGCATTTATTATCATATTGTGTATTCCCATATATATATATATATATATATATATATATATATATATATATATATATATAATATAATATATATATATTATATATTTTTTTTTAAAAATATATATATATCTATATATATATCTATATATTATAGATATATATATATATATATATATATATATATATATATATATATATATATATATATATATCTATATATATAGATATATATATATAGATATATATATATATATATATATATATATATATATATATATATATATATATATATATATATATATATATATATATATATATATATAATATATATATATATAATATATATATATATATAATATCTATATATAGATATATATATATCTATATATATATATCTATATATATATATATATATATATATATATATATATATATATATATATATAGATATATCTTATATATCTATATATATCTATATATATATATATACTATATATATATATATATATATATCTATATATATTATCTATATAGATATATATATAGCTATATATATATATCTATATATATATATATATATATATATATATATATATATATATATATATATATATATATATATATATAAGATAATACACGTATGATAGTAAATGCTACTGTTGCATTTTTCTTCTTTTCGAACGACCAATTGATGGAAATGATGCAATATGCAGAGATAAATCAAAATGTGGTTCTTATCATGAGAGAGAGAGAGAGAGAGAGAGAGAGAGAGAGAGAGAGAGAGAGAGAGAGAGAGAGAGAGGAGAGAGAGGAGAGAGAGAAGGAGAGAGACGAGAGAAAGGAGAGAGAGAGAGAGAGAGAGTTTATAATTTTCATGTCCTGAGTTCTACCTTCTCTCTCTAATTCAATTTACTCTCGAAACGACTTTTCTCATTTTCTTCCTTATCATATTAACACACAAGTAAATTGTACATCAACAATGAAGGCTTGGCAGTGATAATGATTATAACTTCGAAAGCACTTGTCAATACATCGAGTATGTGAACTACCAAATTTATCTTATTATTATAGTTCTGCCTTTTAGGTCAACGGATGTTTTCATGTTTTAGTAATATGTCAATGACCTATTTACAGCCACCTAATTATGTGAACTACGATATTTAACTTATTATAGTCCCCTTGAGCTGAACGAATATTTTCAATGACCTATTTGGAGCCAGAGCTATTCATTCATACCAACTACCTACTACAGAAATAACCTTTGGCGTTTTGTGAATGGAAAAATAAAGATGTTTTTCCCCTAAATGATGAGTTTTATATCTGCTTGACATGGGGTTTGGCCCATTTTGACGTTTCACTTCGTCGTGAAAGACAATCGCCCTTTTGAATATTCTACCTTTCATTTTCAGTTATCAACAAAAACATCTCTATTACCTTCCATGTATATAATCTTGGTTAACATTGTTTCACCAGCAATGTCATAAGTAATGAGAGATTAACATCGCTTAACAAGATTCACAAAGTCCTTTATATCGTAATGAGCGAGTCTAATTAAAGATAATGAGACCACGTTACGCTAATGGATATTTCTATCCCTCATAAGTCACGGATTAAACTGAACTAGGTCAGGATAACTCATCTAATATGAGCATCATCTGAGGTTAATGGTTTGTGGAAGACTTCCTGCATTGTGTCAACTTTGGCGTTTTAGTGAGAAAACCTTCTTTTCGTCATTTGGGCCCCCCAAAAATATCAGTTATACCCAACAAGGATGTATTATTCGTGACTTTAATATTTCGTACAAGGATAAGCATGCATGCATAATCTCACATTGGGAGTTTTTTCATAAAGCCGTTTCCAATAGTTGCAGGCTTGTTCGATATAAATAAGGGCTAATCTTCTGAATAATAATAATAATAATATTAATAATGAATGAGTTTCTTTCTAACAGCAGGTAAAGTATACAGTTAATTTATTCAAGGAATAAATGAACTTTGAACAGTTGCTGTATAAATTACCCGCTACTAAAAGGAAACTCACCCCAGAGATTAATAATAATAATAATAATAATAATAAAATAATAATAATAATAAAAAATAATAATAATAATAATATTTTGTTAAAGATGATGGCAGCATCAGTGGAATTGATTTTATATATGGTCTTTTCAATTCTTATTATTCTCTTCTCATCAGGGCTGATATTTGCTAATAGATGGCCGATGTTCATATCTCGTGAAAGAAATGTTTTCTAAAAATAATAATTTATTTGATATGATAACAAAAGTGGTTAACAAATCTTAGTCTAAGGGTGTAACGAATTCCAACGTTTCCAACCGTATCATCGGTTGGAAACGTTGGAATTCCGTTACACCCTTAGACTAAGATTTGTTAACCACTTTGTTATCATATTCAATAAATTATTATTTTTAGAAAACATTTCTTTCACCGAGATATGAACATCGGCCAGCTATTAGCAAATATCAGCCCTGATGAGAAGAGAATAATAAGAAGAATTGAAAAGACCATATATAAAATCAATTCCACTGATGCTGCATCATCTTTAACAAAACATGTTTGAGAGAGGGTCTCCTACCTTCAAATAATAATAATAATAATATGAAGGTAGGAGACCCTCTCTCAACATGTTTTGTTAAAGAGGATGGCAGTATCAGTGGAATTGATTTTATATATGGTCTTTTCAATTCTTCTTATTATTCTCTTCTCATCAGGGCTGATATTCGCTAATAGCTGGCCGATGTTCATACTCTGGTTAAGGAAATGTCGGCCAGCTATTGGCGATTTTCCACTTCTTTTAAATTTATGGTTTTACTTTTTTTTTTTTTTTTTTTTTTTGTTTTTTTTTTTTTTTTTTTTTTTTTTGGCCTCCCTTTCAGACATGGTCACCTTCATAACCAGAAGTAAAAAAAAAGTATTTCCCTCCCTTATATTTCCCTCCTCACTTCCTGGACTGAGCTTCAACACGACCTCTTTTCTCTCCGTAATGTTCTTACAAAGATAAAATAGTGCGCTGGTATTCCTCCTTTCCAAGTTGTTTTCAAAAGAGAAAAATACAACTCTTTGGTTGGATGGTATTGAGCCAAAAAGAAAAGGGGAAAATGACCCCAAGAAAACTTTCCTGAGGAGAAGGAGGAATTTGAAAGTCCCCTGAGAACAGCTGTTACTATAAAGACCACAGAGGAACTTTACTTGGCATTTGTATGTATTTATGTATGTATTTATATTTTGCGTTTGATGGGATTTAAGTGGAAGAATTTCACTTAACGAACAGTTTTTGTGTATGGACGACATCCCTTAGAAATGGGAAAGATAATGTACGAAAGTCTCGTTCCTTTTTCTGTAGTTATTCTAATGAAAGATTACAAAGCCAAAACGAAACAATATAATTCGTCTAGGCATTTGATACTTCAAAATTTAATCCTTATCATTTCACTCTCTCAGTCTTCACGATTGCGCGAAATGCATTAAATACCTAAATGATATTTGATACTGTTGGAAATGATGATAAGTTCTTCTCCCGTCAGAACATACCTCTATTTTCTTTTCAAGCGCACAGAGGCATACATAAATATAACATTTGCTGCTTCGATTTCATAATCATGTGAACATTATCGAAGATTCTTTGTTTTTTTAAATATATTTTCATATTTCCTTAACGTCAGCTCACGCCACCTGGCAATGCGAAGTTGATATTTGATATAACAATTGCTGTTGGGAATTAATAATATCCAATACGAATATCATTCGAGTTATTTGTATATAATGAATTATTGACTATTTATATATTTCGTAAACGTTGAGCCGCCTTATTTGGCTATGCGAACTTTCCTATTTGATATCACATTTGCTGCCAGGATTTAGTCATCGTATTAATATTATCCACAACATTTTTAAACTGAATTTTGAAACTTTTAGATTTAATATATAACATTTGCTTATCGGAATTAATAATCTCACGAATATTGTCCCAGATATTTGTAAATTCTGAAAGGCTAAGCGAACTATGATACTTGGATTCGACTCTTAAAACAATTAGACTGCCAGTCAGCGAGCCTTGAAATTCTTCTGAAGAGAACTTCTCAAGCAAATTGGTAGGCATCTATCTGTTTGCCTGAGGAAGACGAAAAAAAAAGCCGAGAGTGTCAAGAAAGCAATGTTGCTTTGGACAGCGTTGTTCTTGCAGAGTCTGACTGAAGATGGATAGAAAATATCTCAGGAAAATCTAGATTTTCCAAGCAAGGAGTTGATATCTCTCCTCTACGGCATTTTAAACAAGTATTAATATATAATCAAGGGATTAAAATTAAAGTAGGGCTGAGTTAACTTAGAATCAAACGATGCGTCATAAAATCATCGTTTTATTGACAGGGTTGTGAAATCACTCTTTGAAGAGAACGAATGGTTGCGGGAAAGTTTTTGAAATACGGAATTAAAACACGTCTTGTATGTTGTCCATAAAACACGCTCTTTCTCTCTCTCTCTCTCTCATATATATATATATATATATATATATATATATATATATATATATATATATATATATATATATATATACACACACACATTGGTGACCACATGTTTCTTCATTTGAATAAAATATCCAATTTAATGATAATTCAGGCGCTGATCCCAAAACGTTTTACACCAATCCAGCAGCGACCAAATTTATATTCCAGACTTACTTCTAATGCACCTACAACTACGAACAATTTTTAAGCGGAGAACTTAAGGGTATTGCCGAATAAATCCTGTCCAGCAAAAAGGTCCCACAACAGGGGTGAAAGCCTGACCAAACCAGCTCTTATTTGTTAGAGCTTACCACAGTTAATGTAGATAAGAAAAGTTACCATTAGATCCTGATATAAGTTCCTGCTTTGATCCCATAATGAAAATTGTCAGCGACCACCCAGGATATGTCGTCACTTCAAAGGCAACGAGGCAGAAGGGGTTGAAGTTTGAAATATTTAATTAGTCTACCAAAATGGACGAGGGTCCGGAGAGAGTAAGCTGAATTTTGAAACGATTACAATGGTAGTTAGGAAAACTCTTCAACGCAATTCACAAAAATTTATTATACACCCATTTAAGAAGTAAAAATGCTATAAATTTTATCTATTCAGATTGCTTGAAGGAGGTTATATCTAGGGGTAATTTCTAATAATTTCAGCTTTTCCAACCTCACCTGATAAAATAACAAAAAGGAGTATATAAAGATATGGTAAAAGAAACCGGAAATAAATTACATATAGATTTAATTTGAGAAAAGTATATCAATAAATCGTAAATTGCATATATAATCTATATAAACTTAATAAGCAATTACCGATAATGTTGGGAGTGCTCGCCATGTAAGAAAAAAGGGAATTTACCATCGGAATAAGCCACTTTCAATGACACCATGGATAAATGATATCCTGGAAAATGAAATACATTCGACATCAAAATAATATCATTAAGCTATAAATATTAAGCTTTATAATTTTATAGAATGCATTCACTATAACATTCATCCTTCGAATTAAATCTAATATAAAGTCATACCAATAATATAAATAGGAAAGATGAACGTAGGCTGATAACCCAGGACGACCTAGCTTCACCAAATATACCTAAGTCGAAAGTACCGCTACAAATATAACAAATAAATATGAGTAGCTAATATCAAAATTAGTTTAATATTCACAACATATATATCTATATCAGAGAGGAAGGAATTTATTATTATATTGGTGCTTTGAAGGCTTAAGGCAACGGATAATGATTACATTAGACATTAAGAAACCCCTAACAATGCTGCTTGGTTCTCACCTTTATCCATGCAAGCTACGAGACGAGACGAGTCGAATGCCCTCGAAGTTTAAATTCTTGTTGCCGAAGGAAGCCCAGAGTCCAAATTAAAGGAAGTTAGTTTCATGTTGAATAACTTCGTAAATGTGGAAACGCTAAATCACGTAACTCAACCATGGTTCGATAAAATAGCAGCACAGCACAAATTCAGCAGAGATAATAATCTTGTAGCACAAATCTAGCTGCTAAAATCTTCGAGTCCAAATACTGCCAGTGAAGCCATTGACGGTATGGTTTGCTGGGCAAGACTGAAGTGGGTATATCCACAAACCTCCCAAGTAAAGAGAAAATGGCGTGATTAGAAGGGTTGTTAGCTAATTACTTAGCTCGTAATAAGCAAGCAGGACTTAGATGGTACCAAGCATACAAATGTATTTAACTAGTTATTTTAATAGTTTAAGAGAAAAGTCCTCCTTACTTCAATAAATACATATATACATATACTAATAAACAAATGTAAGAAATTTTAATTTCCGTTTAGTCCACGAAAGAGGATGAAGATTTTTCAAAGGTAAAAAATCTTCATCGCTGTAAATAAGACATATAAAACTTAGAGCAACATTTTTCTTGTTCTTTCCTCACTTATCGTAGCAGCTTTTCTTTTAGGACGCGAGGAAATTTTCTTTCTAACAGCACCAGAAACATTCTTAGTATCAGTATTACAAACTATATCATCAGTAGTATTACTCTCAAGGAAAGGAATTATTTGACTTACATGTAACTTACTAATCTTTTTAGTTTTCCCTTTCAGTACAGTTACTTGGGTCACCTCTCCCAAATCATTACTTACAACTTCGCGAACTATTCCTAGGGGATAATTACTCCTTTTAGTATGTTCCTCCTTCACAAGAACTACATCTCCTGGCTTTATCAATGCATGAGAAACCGGACGATACCTATCCTTTCGGTCTATAGCTTGATATAATAAATGCCTAAAAATTCATTATGATAAATATTATTAAGATTTTCTTTAACCTTGCACAACCCCTGGTAACTCCTCTCTATGTCTCTGGAAACAACATCAAAATCTGGATCCTGAGGAATGCTCTGCAATTCAGGAATCAAATTTAAGGAAGACAGCTCATATCCTCTGATCAAATATTCAGGGGTAATTGGTTCAGGAAGAGAATTTTGACTATCATCTAACAGTTTCTTTAAAAGCTATGGGACGTCTATTAGCAAGATGGATCACATTACATACTAAAAATTCAAAATCAGAATAGGATAAAAGGTTATTCTTTATTGCTCCAAATATTAACCTTTTTACCATTTTATTTTAACACACACAACCATAGATCCCAACTGACTAGCACCTTTGCAATATTGTTGAAAGGAAAGAGGAGCAACATTATTTTCTTCGAAATAAAGCAAAGTTTCTGGATCCCTGATAAATGAGGCAATAATATTAGTTCCGGCTACAAGCTGCGATCCCTGATCACTAATGCATAAACTGAGGGATCCCATACTCCAAGCAATGCATCTGAAAAGCTCTTAAAAAAAATCACTTACATTTAAACTTTTAAACTATCTTCATATAATTGCTCTAGACCACGTACAAGTCAAACATAATAACCATACTTTCTGCGTCCCACCACTAACTTTAACTGAAAATGGACCAAGATAATCTATAAATATATTGGCAAAAGGTACATTAGGTGGATCACAACGGAAATCTCTGTAGGAATTCTGATTAAGTTTTAATGTTACGACTATTGAACCGACGACAATGAATACACTGCTTCAAAAGTCTTTCTTAACAGTAGAAAAATGTTTGGGTATGAAATAATTTCTTCTTAATTCGGTCATACGGCATAACAACCAGAATGAAGTAATTTATCATGAGCATTCTTTATAATAAGTCTTGTGAGATAACTATCATTAGGCAGTAGAATGAGAAACTTGTTATCTTTGTTTAAACACCACTTCTTAAATTTATTTCTTACTCTAAGCAAACCTTGCTCATCAAGAATATGTTTAACTTTGTCAATAGAAGGAATGTCTTTAATAGACACAGAAACTTGTCTGAAATATTCAAAGACTTCAGGAAAATATTTCTTCTGCTCACAAGATATCAAAAAATTAATGGCTTGAGCAAGTAGGGAGTACTAGAATCATCATTATCACACTTCAACCCTGCTCTAACTTTCCATTTCTGGACACATCATCAAAACTCGTCCGATATACTAGCACTAGTCTCCTAAAACTGGAAAACCTGTCAATCTCAATGAGAGACTCAGCACTGGACAAAAGCACAGAAAGACACTGGGAACAATTGCTCTCTTCACCATTTTCAAATGCTGGTATTGTGACTGATAGCTCTGGAATATTGGCTTCATCCAAACTTGGTCCTGAAAAATAATTTGAATTCATAAGCTGATTATACGACACACATCTTGTCACCAAATCTGCAGGATTTGCCTTACCAGAAACAAATTTAAAAGTAACAGGAAACATTTCACACTTTCTCTGAATATTATGAATCCTGTTGCGAACAATTGTTGTGTGTTTTATTCATTTTATCTAGTTTAGATGAAGATGCATTAAGCCAATGTAAAGCACAAATGGAATCTGTATATAAAGTCATATTTACAATCTGTAGAGGCTTCATGCAATGTGACCCAGACAAGTCATTGAAAATTTCCATAGCACATTCTACTCCTAAACTTATTGCATTTAACTCAAGAGCTGGCATCGACTTGCCATCTAGCTGTTTATTAACTAGTCTATTCTTGGCATGAACGAAGCTAAGCTTATTAGTTTCATTATGAAGCAGATAAATGACACACCCATATATATCACGACTGGCATCAGTAAACACTACAATACTATATTTACCATTACGAGGACCAACAAATCTAGAAATACGTAAAGGTGCTGCTCTGTTACACTGCTTTGAAATATTTTTTGACATTCCTTCTGCAACTCCTGAGATAGTATTTGATCCCATCCAAGTTTCTTTCGACACTGTAATTTATGCTATAATCTACACCTGTTAAATAATGGCATATTAAATCCAAAGATATCGAACTGGGAAGCAATAGTTTGCAATATGGACCTTTTAGTCTTAGCTTCAGCATTTAGATTAAGGGGCTTTGTGAATATTTCATCTGAGCACCTATCCCATGTTAGACCGAACAGTTTATTTATTTCAGGAGTGACTACTTTATTCTCTATATCAATTTCATCCTGTAAATCCCTATCATTAGTGACAATCTGTTGAATCTTGAAATTGTATGGCTCAAAAATACATGGAAGCTGTTTATAAGCCCAATATAAACTCTCTGAATCATTAAAAGTTACAGCTCCATTATCCATATATATAAGTGAATATATTGAATGCTTCAATTCAGACAACATTGACTGGTCAGATGCTTTGTTGCAACTGATATGTAACACAGAGACATCATAAGCAAAAATGGGCTGCATCTTAAACCAAATGGAAGCCTAACATTCTTAAATGCAAACCAAGGAAAAATCTCCCTTGCTAACATTTCTGTACCAATAAAACAGTAATCTAGCTTGGTCAGTCTCACTAAAGCAAGCATATTAAACGCCTTCTGCAAATCAAAACTAACAAACTCTTATCAAACCGTAAATTAAGGAAAGATGATGACAATTTCTGATTCAAAGTAGGTCCTGAAAACATAGACTGGTTATGTGATGAAGATATGCTTTTAGAAGATTCCTTGAGATTAGACAAAAACACTACCCTACATGTAGTTGATTCTCTGTCTGGCTTGAAAATAGGCAATAATGAGGCAAGAAAGAGAAGTAGGGATGTTCAGCCTTGTAAACCTCTATATCATATATTGGCTCAATGATACCCACTTCATCTGCTCTTTAAAAGTTTGATCAACTAATTGTAAATGACCTTTATTCTTACTGAGGTTCTTAGGTTTGACCTTAAGTATGAGCTTAGATAACACCTCATTGTTTTTAGAAAGTAAATGAGAACACTTTGGTATTCCATGACAAAGGAACTTCTATCCTTCCATCAGATCTTCTACTAATCTGTTTTAAAGTAAATTCAGTTAACTTTTCGTCAAGGTCTGTTCTAGTTTCACAATAATTGGTTTGATTCATAATTCAAGAAATACTTGCACTCAGATTCGAGAATTTGATCAGTGGCACGCTGCAATTGTCCCTCCAAAATATTACCTTATCATTAAGGACTGAAAAAAAATGTATTAGTAGTAACCCTGATTGGAATTCTCTTCCACAATAGCAATACATTGCTAAGAATAAATGAATTACTATAAACATGGAAATTAGAACAATTAGCTTCCTTACTTACTGATAAACAAGCTCCCAATCCACCATCTGCACCTCTCAAATTTGCAAGCAAAGCTTCAATACTACCAGTGAGCATTATTCCTACCTTAGATTCAATGTACACAGAGGACTCACGTTACCAATCACTATCTCTTTTCCCGTTAAGCAACTGAAAGAATCTGTGCCCAGCAAAGATGCCCATTATTAATTTTCCTCAAATTACTATTCAACAACTTATCAGCAAGAACTAACCCTTTACTGTGCACAGCTTCAACAAGTTCACCAAGAAAGGGTAACTCCAAATTAATGCTTATCTCCCGGAACCACATTGCCACAATATGCTCCACGAATCTCCAATTCCTAAGAGGCATCTCAATAACTTTAGTACAGTACTTTTTTTACTCTCATTAAATCCCTTGACAGTGAGGCTCAATGTTTGAGTGAACAATTTTAAACTTATGTGAATTTGCTAATCTAGCAGACACAAATGTACTCTGAGAACCGCTGTCCTTCAAACCCCTATAGACACTATCACTGCCCTCAAGAGCAAAAGTAAATGTGGGCAATATGGAATTCGTTGAGTACTGTTGTGTTACAGCAACTCCACTGCTAGCCTCCTGTTTGGCATTAGAATTATGTTTATTAGTCCGAGATGATCCATCCCGTACAGATTCTGAAACACAAAGGTAACTCATGTGATAACCATTACAATTTATGCCAGCGCTTTTTAAAACCTAAACCTACACTCGCTAGACACATGGTTTAACATTCCACATTTTACACCTCCGAAAGACTCAATTATGTGAACTTTTTCTGCAGGAGTAGAGAATCTCGACATTTATTAACATAATGATTAGTTTTTCCTACCTTACTACCACTTCTACTACAAAGAAGACAGTTTGGTACAGAAGATTTACTTTCCATTATTTTGGTTTTAACGGCCAAACTAGCAGTTCTGTCTTTAACAGGAGTATTTCTGAACTTAATCTCTTGAGGAGTTTTACCTTTAGAACTTTCGTACCTCTCACTAGCATTGAAAAAATGCTCAAGAATATCATCCAAAGAGGGGTGAGTTTTCGTGGTGATTTGAACCAAGTGACTCTTGAAATTATCATTAATACTACACCAAGCAAAAAACCTCGTAACTCATTAGCATCAATTTTTAACGTCCTAACAGCCTCACAAATAGTTCTCAGATTTGAGATAAATATGAAAGGATCATCCTTCTCTCCAAGCTTAAGATTCAACAATTTTCTGGATGGTAGAATTTTATTCTAGCTTCTTTAGAAGCAAAAGCGGAAAACCAACAACTCCTTGGCATCTTTATAAGATTGCTTGTCAGCTTCTAAGCTATACAACAAATACTTAGCCCTACCATCTATTTGCTGTTTTAGTAAAAGCAACAAAATCCCTATCTGGATAACTAAATGCACTTGTTGTGTTTTCAAACTCAGTTATGAACCTTAAAAAATCTTCCCCTTCTCTACTACTAAACTTTGGAAGAGGAGCTGTGGGCTGTTTAAGCATGCTTCTAGCAGTATCAGTTACATTAGAACGAGGATTTGCGGAAACATCAAGCAAGGGCAATAATCTTTCAATTTATCCAAATAACCTTGACATGAATTTAATTCCGCTTCCAAATCAGCCTCAACACAGTTTCTCTACTAGAAAATTTCTCAGCTAGAATCTTACTATCGAGATCAGACAACTTTTCCTTATAGTGTAAGAGAATAACTCTCAGACAAACGCTCAGAAGGATTAAAGGAATCATAATTACTAACATTATTAAGACATTCAGTGACCTTCTTTCTAATAGTCTTCCGCTGACCTACAAATATCTGTAACTTATTCATATTTAACAAATTATAACTAGCTAGAAAAGAAAATTAATTATTGGACTCTGGGCAACCCTCAACACAAGAAAATTACTCCGGCAAATCATCAGTCCCCATCAATGCTCCACGTTGGGCGCCATAAGCTGAATTTTGAGAGAGAGAGAGAGAAAGGTGGGGGCAACACGGCCCGTCATTAAGATTTACCTAACAGATTGAATGAAGGATTCTTAATGGGAATCCCGTTAGCAAAATGAACCGTATTGGGTAATATAAGGATTCTGAACCGAATAAAATAATTACGTTGTGAGTTTTGAAAGCAATGCGTTTATTCCCATTCCAACCCAATTTCATATAATATATATATATATATATAGATATATATATATATATATATATAAATATATATATATATATATATATATATATATATATATATATATATATATATATATATATATATATATATATATATTATATGTACATACATACATATACATACGTACATAAATACATAGGTTTCAGTCGCTAGAGGCAGACATACCAATATGAAAGTTTCGTATCCAGACTTGTAGTTAAAACACTACACCGGCCCACCAGACATCTCATCATCTTAGCAATGGTTTCCCTTTGAGAAATCTTCTCAAGTATATGTATGATGTATATATATATATATATTATATATATATATATATATATATATATATATATATATATATATATTATATATATATGCTTGTATTTTACACGTATTCAATTTGGATTCCTATTTTCTAAAGCTGGAATTTCCTTCATAATACTCCTTTGGAAATTGCCATTAAAACCGACAACTTTTATATAACCTGTACAAGCAATGAAATTAAAGACTGAATTGCAAATGAAAAATGACCTCTATAAACATAATTCTAATCACAAAGCTATGGAATTATATTATTTATTTTATTATTATTATTATTATTATTATTATTATTATTATTATTATTATTATTATTATTATTATTATTATTATTCAGAACATGAACCCTATTCATATTGAACAAGCCCACCAAAGGGGCCACTGATTTGAAATTCAAGCTTCCAGAGAATATAGCGCTCATTAGAAAGCAATAAAAGAAGTTAACTGATAAATAGAAAATTCGAGAGAGAGAGATCAAGAAATGATCGAAGGCAAAGGAAAAGAATCCTGTTGAGTTACCCAGTGACATGAATTAAAAGTGGAGATAAAGGGGCGGTGGTGATAAAGCCATCAGGGATGAAATGCGGGAATGAGTTGCAAAAGGAGCAGTTTTCTTTCCAGATTTATTGTTGCAGATAGGATTATGCTTAGAGATAGAGCGGTGCAATTGCAAACGGAGAGAGAGAAATGGACATTCTAATCTGATCGAGGATTCTTAAATAAGTAGGGTGGACTTGTGGTACAGTACATAAATATCAAAGATATCTTATTAACTTTCAATGCAAAAGGCACCGTGTTTGTACATATACGTACGGATAAACAAAAATTAAGAATATGAACAAATTGCATTTGTATTGTTTAGCTCCAATGATTCTTCTTCTTCTTCTTTTCGTTTCCATTCACTCACCAGCCACCAGATCCACACTTGAAAGTGAGTTTTTCGCAGAATAAAAAAAAAAAAAAAGATAAATAAATAAATAAAAGCGAGAGAATCTTTTTTAGCAAAAGAAGCTACTGCCAGTTGGTGTGTGTGTGTAGGCTTGTGTCCCTAGCGTGAGAAGGCACTCACTGTGTACTAGTAAGATATTTCACCGGTGGTCGTTCATGTCCGAGAAAAAACATATTTTCCCTCTTCAGACACACAAATCGAACAGTTGGGCTGCGTAGCCTTCCCCCCCTTCATTATCCAAACAATAACTGTAATTTCAATTTAATATATTTGTTAAGAGATGTGATAGAATCTGTTATGATTTCTTAACGGGATATGAATAGTGTCAATTCTCTAACCTCGTTCAATCACTTCAGCTTTCCAGTTCCAGTTACAGAGGTCCTTTATTCGTGCAACTGGAACTTCTTCAAAAGTTCAAGCGAAGGTGCTATGCATTACATACCCTAATACAATATTCCTTGCATTTTAATAATTTACCTATGTTACTACGTATTTATTTATTTATTTCTTAAGTTATTATTTTCTTTTAATAAAGCGTTCTCTACGCTCTGTTTCCTTTTACCTTCTGTTACTTTCTTTCTGATAAGCACCATAAATATTCTTTGGAAGCTTGAATATCAAGTTAATGGGCCCCGGTTGATAAGGGGAACCGAACAGATTCCGGAAAGCTATCCTAAAAGTTTAATTTAAATATATGCACGCCATTTACATAACTGTGGATTTGTTTCTCCATTTGAAGACTCGTGCTACTATGAGTATTATTTAATAATAATAATAATAATAATAATAATAATAATAATAATAATAATAATAATAATAATAATAATAATAATAATAATAATAATAACTCCAGCATTGTATCACAAATCACCATGCGCCCAAATGGATGACCACAGGAAGAACATCCTTAGTACAAAAGACAAGAGTAAGGGAAATATAGCCAGTAACTACAGGGCCTATCACCTGCCTACCAATAATGTGGAAGTTACTAACAGGTATCATCAGTGAAAGACTATACAACTACCTAGAGGAGACAAACACCATCCCCCACCAACAGAAAAGGCTGCAGAAGGATGTGTAGGGGCACAAAAGACCAGCTTCTGATAGACAAAATGGTAATGAAGAACAGTAAGAGAAGGAAAACCGACCTAAGCATGGCATGGATAGACTATAAGAAAGCCTTCGGACATGATACCACACACATGGCTATTAGAATGCCCTCCCCTATATAGGGCAGAGGAAAACCCCATCAGCTTCCTCAAAAATACAATGCGCAAACTGGAATACAATACTTACAAGCTCTGGAAAAGGACTAGCAGAGGTTAATATCAGGAGAGGGATCTTCCAGCGCATTCACTGTCCCCACTACTCTTCGTAGTAGCCATTATTCCCATGACAAAAGTACTGCAGAAGATGGATGCTGGGTACCAACTCAAGAAAAGAGGCAACAGAATTAAACACGGGCAGTGCCAGTAATCAGATACAGCGCAGGAATAGTGGAATGGACGAAGGCAGAACTTCGCAGCATAGACCAGAAAACGAGGAAAATTTGACAATATACAGAACACTACACCCAAAAGCAAATACGTACAGACTATACATAACACGAAAGGAAGGAGGGAAGGGAATACTAAGCATAAAACCAGTGAAGATGAGTGGCTCAAGAGTGCATGGAAAGAAGTACTGATAAAAGTAGATGAAGACCCCGAAATATACAGAGACAGGAGAATGACAAACAGAACAGAGGAATGTCACAACAAATCAATGAACGGACAATACATGAGACAGACTAAAGAACTGGCCAGCGATGACACGTGGCAATGGTACAGACGGGAGAGCTCAAGAAGGAAACTGAAGGAATGATAACAGCGGCACAAGATCAGGCCCTAAGAACCAGATATGTTCAAAGAACGATAGACGGAAAGGAAAACATCTCTCATATGTAGGAAGCAATACGAAAATGAAACCATAAACCACATAGCAAGCGAATGCCGGCACTTGCACAGAACCAGTACAAAAAAGAGATATGATTCAGTGGCAAAGCCCTCCACTGTAGCCTGTGCAAGAAACATCAGCTACCTTGCAGTAATAAGTGGTACGAGCACCAACCTGAGGGAGTGATAGAAAACGATCAGGGACAAAGAAAATCCTCTGGGACTATGGTTATCTAGAACAGATAGGGTGATGCGTGCAAACAGACCAGACGTGACGTTGATTGACAAAGTCAAGAAGAAAGTATCACTCATTGATGTCGCAATACCATGGGACACCAGAGTTGAAGAAGAAAGAGAGAGGGAAAAAATGGATAAGTATCAAGATCTGAAAATATAAATAAGAAGGATATGGGATATGCCAGCGGAAATTGTACCCATAATCATAGTAGCACTAGGCACGATCCCAAGATCCCTGAAAGGAATCTGGAAAAAACTAGACTGAAGTAGCTCCAGGACTCATGCAGAAGAGTGTGATCCTAGAAACGGCGTACATAGTAAGAAAGTAATGGACTCCTAAGGAGGCAGGATGCAACCCGGAACCCCACACTATAAATACCACCCAGTCGAATTGTAGGACTGTGATAGAGCGAAAAAAAAAAAATAAATAAAAAAAAAATAATAATAATAATAATAAAAGGCAATGGAAAGGGAATTTAGATTTGGAGTCCTATACGTCACGTTTCTCTTTGGTTCTGTTTTTTTTTTTATTTTTTATTTTTATAGTAACAGTCTTATTTCCCACAATCCTGTAAAACCTTACAGGTGTGGCAAAATTTTCTTTTTGTAAATTTTGTCATGTCTCTTGCCTTAATATTTGTGAGTTTTTCATGCCAGTTTTTGATGACAAATGTTTAATGAAATTGACAAAATGAATGAATTAATGGCAGTATAATCCATTACAAATGAATATTTGAATTAGTTATTTGTACCTTTATCTCTTTTAAAAACATTTAGAAGTTTGGTAAGACTCGAGTTTGGTCATTTTCCCCCGAAATAAACAAACTTGGGGTAAACAGAGCAGTAAAGTCACCTCTGAGCCTCAAGCTCAGTTGATTAGAATCCGAATGAAGCTTCGTAGGGACCGAGATCAGTCGCCCAATTGAAATTATGAGTTTCCAGTGTCCATTTGCAGTCGGGGAGAGAGAGAGAGAGAGAGAGAAGGGGACCTTTACGATCAAGTCATAGTTTCCGAGCGTTAGCCAATGCTGGAAGGCAGTAAGAGGGTAATTACTTCAAGTACTTGAGAGAGAGAGAGAGGAGAGAGAGAGAGAGAGAGAGAGAGAGAGAGAGAGAGAGATGGGGGGGGAGTTAAAACGATACACGAGGTCGGGACTTGTATCATCTTGTACTATTATCAAAACCAACAATAATGGTTTTCTATAGCGTTTAGCTCCGTAGCAGCGAGACAAAATATCTGTAAAGCAGTGAAATAACAAGCAAAATTTTATTTACATTGTCCTAAATCATTAAAATTTACTATATCTCTAGCTTTTCATCCTTTTGCTTCGTAGGAGAAGCAAAACTGTATATATTCTTGAATTAGAAAAAGCAGTGCGATTTTCCATTAGCCAAAATACGACACATCAGATCATGAATTCTTGACCAATCAGAGCATGTGTCAGGCACAACCTCTGAACAGTGAACTTTGAACTTCCAAAAGGGAAGGGAAACAGAACACATTTTCTTCGCCAGCATCAACAATTTAGTGAATAATAATTCAATTCGAAAAAACGTTCTGTAGCACCAATAAGCTTGACTATGGCTGGGCCATCTTTCTCGAATATAGAACCATTATTCTGAGAGGAAAAAATACGAAAAGGTATGACCTCCTCCTAGGGCAAGACATGAAGTGTCCCTCTCATTTCAAAAAGCCTAGGGGTCCTAACCCCACAACCAACAACTCCAAAGCTAGGAGTCATCGAAATTCTACTTCCTCCAGGAAGTACGTCCACCAACAGTCTCCCCCGTTACCAAGGAGGGAGATTGATCATTCACAGTTCCGTTGCAAGACCTGTAACGTAATAGGGCACTCCACTAATTGGCCTAGGTGCCCTAGCCGACTACCAGCAGCGGACACTGTCCATTTTCCACAAGGCTTAGCCTTCCACAAGAGACAGGAGCCTCTGTCTCCCATACCAAGGGCCCGCTGAGAGGTATTGTACCTCTGGTACCCGCCACAGGTCCAGTCAACCTCAACACTCTGCCAGTGCCACTTGGCAGCACTGAGCAGTGCCAAGCTCCGTCCAGCCTGGACGTAGAGCCACCACAGAACTTGACCTCTGCGCCAGGACCCCGAGCTAGCGCCGGCGCTTAACCTTATCAAGGATCCTCCTACAGGAGATCCTCCAACAGGCATGGAGCTTACCGCAGCCCATGGCCAATCTCCAGTCCATGATTCTTCTTCACCCTTACCCAAGATTCCAAATTTAACTAGAAAAAGGCTGTACTGGGAATATCGTGATATATATATATATATATATATATATATATATATATATATATATATATATATATATATATGTGTGTGTGTGTGTGTGTGTGTGTGTGTGTGTCACGAAATTCCCAATACAACCTTTTCTCAGGTAAATTTGGAATCTTGGGTTAAATTATATATACATGCATACACAAAAACATACACACACACACGTAGAGTGTTTCAAGGATCAATTTTTATTCGTAGTCTGGATTCTGACTATTCCTTGGCAGTAACTGAAACAGGCTAGTAGAGTGCCTATAGAGGTCATTTTCACATGCAGGGTCAAGATCAGTGTACATATTTGTATATCAGTCTTTTCAGATATACTATAATATCAAAGTAATTCTCTCTCTCTCTCTCTCTCTCTCTCTCTCTCTCTCTCTCTCTCTCTCCTGATACTTTTCAATCTTTTCCCTTCTACTCTGGTGTACATGGTATTGCGACATCTATGAGTGATACTTTCTTCTTAATGTTGTCAATCAACGTCACGTCTGTTCTAGTGGCACATATTACCGTTTGTGTATTAGTACCACAGTCCCCGAGGATAATTGCTTGATCGTTTTCTATAACAAAGCTCCTCCCCATTTGTACTCTGCTCGTCATATTTCAGTTCTCAAAGAGGAAAGGCGGTCTTTTTAACTATGTTGAGTTTTTAACATAGCCAAATTATGGTGTCTGGTGTCACATAAATCAGGAAAACATAAAGAAATGTTTAAATTTTTATTGATTTCAAAGAAATATTTCGGTGTGTGATGTCATATGTAGTATGACGTCATCATCCGTTTAGTAAATTTCAATTACAACTAGAATTAATAATAAGCAGAGATTACTTTGAAGAATTACAGTTACAGTTACCTTAAGAACGTGTAATGAATAACATTTCAATTAAATTACAATTACTGCAAGCCTGCCTTCATCGCACAGCCGCCCAGGTGTAAAGGGGGCGTGGCCTAGGCAGGCAAGAAATGACGACAAGCCGATTTCCTTCGCTATAAATGCAGCCACCTTACTTATGCCCACCTTTTGTATGACCAGCATGCGTCTGTGTAAGAGGCTCTCCTGCCACGCCCAGGAGGGGGCTATAAAGAACCACACCCGCACCAAAGATCAGGAGACTTCTCGTACAGATGTTCAGCAAAGTACACAAAGGGGCTTCTGGGATATTGAATGGGGATGACGCTACCTCTCTCTGTAGATACCTCAGTTCTTGGAGGACTGTAGGATTGGTCTGGAGGTATGTAACGAACTGCGGAGACCCTGGGACTGTGAAAAGGTAGGATGAGGCTAAAAATCTTGTGCTAGCAGGACGATATAACCTCCATAGTAAATATCTTAGAGCGGTGAGTTCGGGTCACTCTGGCCCAGGCAGTAGGGAAGAGCATCTTAACGTGGTTGAGGCTTTCCTTTGTGACGAATTGGTGCCTGTCAACCCGAGCTCCGTAAGGAATCTCATCCTCTCGAATGATTGATATCTGCGCACCAGTGTCATCGAAAGCTTGGACTTGATGGGCAGGATAGCAACCTCTGGGAGGTGCAGCAAATATAGGGCCCTGCGCTGGAGGGCCTACCAGAACTGAAGGATTGTCCGTCCCTGTCATTGCAATGGCAGTAACCGCAGCTGCTGTCTTGGGGCATCTCCACTAGGAAGCGGTGTGCCCATGCAATTTGTACAAGTCGTAGAAACTCGCTGAAGTCGTGCTTGGGTCCATCTTCTGTAGTACTTTTGTCATGTGAATCATGGCTACTACGAAGAGTAGTGGGGACAGTGAGTCGCCCTGGAAGATCCCTCTCCTGATGTTAACCTCTTCTAGTCTTATCCCAGAGCTTGTAAATACTGTATTCTAGCTGTCCATTGTATTTTTGAGGAAGCTGATGGTGCTTTTCTTTGCCCCATATATGTTCAATGATTCGCATATTATTATTATTATCTGCATATTATTATTATTATTTTTACGTTTTTTTATTATTTTTTTCATTTTTTTTCAATTTATTATAGGTATTAGTATAGTTTTCATTTATATTTTTATTATATTTATTTTATTTTAAATTTTTTTAAAGTTTATTATTATTATTTGTATTTTACTTATTATTATTTCATAATTTTTTATTTGGTTTAAAGTAAATTTATTATTTTCTTAAATATGTTTATTTCAATTTATTATTATTATTTTATTGGTTTTAATTATATTTTTATTATTGTTATATATTTTATTTTAATATTTTTTTATTTTATTGATTATTATTTTGAATTTTTATTCTTATTTATAATATCATTTTAATTTCATTATTTTTATTTTTTACATTTAATGATGTCCATTATATTTATTTTATTTTTATTATTTTTAATGTTTTTATTTTTATTTATAATTTATTTTTATTTTTTGGCTTATTTAATTATATTTAATTATTTATTTTTTCATCATTAATTTATTTTTATTTATTTTTTATTTTTTATTGTTTATTTATTTATTTTATTATTTATTTTTATTAAATTTATTTATTTATTTATTTTTATTTAATTCATTTTATTATTTTTATTTGCTTATTTATTTTTTTATTTCTTTATTTATTTTTCTTTATTAATTGTTTGATATATATTTATTATTTATTTTAATTTACAAATTTCATATATTTTCTTTATTTATTTATTTATTTTCTTTATTAATTATTTTTTTATATATTCATTTATTATTTATTTTAATTTATTTCTATATATTTCATATATTTGTTTGTTTATTATTTATTTTTTATTTATTTTTATTTATAATTTTTATCAACTTGTTTTCAATTTTGTATATTTTTATTTTTCATATATTATTTATTTATTTATATTTATTTATATTTATTTTGATTTATATATTTTATTTATTTTTATTTAGTTTATTTTTTATTTATTTTTTATTTATTTATTTTTTACTTTATTTTTTATTATTTTTTATTTATTTTTATTTTATTTTTATTTTATTATTCATTTCTTTATTTTTATTTATGAATCTATTTGTTATTTTTTAGTATATTTTTTATTTATTTATTTTTATTTATTATTTATTCATTTTCATTTATTTATTTTTATTTATTTGTTTATTTATTTCTTTTTATTTATTTTTTTATTTTTATCAATTATTTATTTATTATTTTTAATTAATTATTTATATGTATTTATTTATTTTCATTAATTTTTATTTATTTATTTTTATTCATTGTGTTTTTATTTATTATATTTAGTTTATTATAGGTAGGTTTATTTATTTATATTGTATTATTATTTATATATTTATTTTTATTTCTGTTTTATCTATATTTTGTTATTTTTTTTATTATTTATTTATTTATTTATTTATTTATTTATTTATTTATTTATTTTTACATAATTATTCATTTATTCATTTTTATACCTATTCTAGAGGTGTACAACTTATGATTACTAATACGAGTGATATCTATTATCTACTAAGCTATCTATCTACTGAATATCACTTTGCCTAGTAGATGACGAGAGTAATTGTCGATTGTCAGTGAAGGAAAATACTTCCCTTTTACAGAGATAATGCAAAATTACTCTTTATAAATTAAATTCAAAACTAATTTTTTTAAATTTTATTTTTTTGTGTTTAATAATATATAAATTCTAATTCCTAAGCCTTGCAACTTTATGGTGAGAGGGGAATCCAAGCAGATATATGCGTTATTGTAATGTATGAAGGAAATCTCTGGTTGATCTCTGTTTAACCTCTGAACTTCCCGAGAGAGAGATAGAGAGCGCTTGTGGATTACAAGTACAGAGACAAAAAAAATAATGCTTTGCACTTTTCAAACAGCAGATTTAATAGATTCTTTTGTTTAGATATCATAGGGTTTTTGAGTAAATGTTTTGTTACGATACTCGTGTTGAAATTATAAGAGAGAGAGAGAGAGAGAGAGGGAGAGAGAGAGAGAATTGTTTTATGATTCCTTTCTCCCTCAGACCCGAGAGAGAGAGAGAGAGAGAGAGAGAGAGAGAGAGTGATATATAAGGTGTTTATACATTTCCTCCCTCACATGTGTGTGAGAGAGAGAGAGAGAGAGGGGTATGAAAGGTGTTTTATCTGTTCCATCTCTACCTCGTATCAGAGAGAGAGAGAGAGAGAGAGAGAGAGAGAGAGAGAGAGCAGATCAAATGGAAACTCGGTCAGTAGAAATCAGGGCTTAATGGAAGGCTGGTTTTGTTGAGAAGCCGTTTGTCCTTTGAGAATAGCAATGGGACTTTCACTGGAGGCTTTGCTTTGTTTTGTCTCTTCTGTTTGATTGCCCTTTTTTTCTGTTTAACTATCTTTCTTTTCTCTTTCTTTTGGTTTGTTTATATGTGGTCTTTTGTATTGGTTTCTTAAATTAAGGGTGATATTCAGCTATAAACCAAATTAGTTCTCTTAATTTTTCATGTTGTCATGTCATAACAGCTGTACACACACATGTGCGAATATATATATATATATATATATATATATATATATATATATATATATATATATATATATATATATATATGTATGTATGTATGATATATGTATGTATGTATACCCACACACACATATGTATATATATATATATATATATATATATATATATATATATATATATAATATATATATGTATAATATATATATATTATATATATATATATATATATAGATATATATATAGATAGATAGATAGATAGATAGATAGATAGATAGATAGATTCTCACAAACCGTTGCCAGAAAGATATTTGCTAGTTTAAATCAATTTCCATAAACCCTCATTATAATAGAATTTATTTTTAAGTATTCTCTCTCTCTCTCTCTCTCTCTCTCTCTCTCTCTCTCTCTCTCTCTCTCTCTCTCTCTCTCATTCAGGAACACGAACGAAAAAAAAGTAGACAAAGCATAAATATGTGATTTACTCCGCTCCAGAATTCCTTCCAAGATGCCAGTCCGAAAAATTGAAGCTGCGACGTCTAAGTGGACAGTGACGACCGCAGTTGTATAGAAATGTCCAGAGGAATCTCTCCTTTGTGCATAGCCAAAGCGGGATTCCTTTATGGGAGAAAAATGCAATGCAGCAGACGCCAACGTCAGCAGCCGCTTAGCCTTGGCTCATGATGATTCTCGCCATGCAAGGCTTTTCAATAAGATGACGACCGTGAAGAATATCATAAGGGCCGTGCGTTGCATTTGTTTCTTTTATGGAGGCCATGCTTTTAGTATGACGAAAGCGACTGGGTGGAACTGAAGCTTTTTACTCTTTTTTCAGCTTGTTGGAAATTTTGTAAGAGGGATCATTTTTATAAGAATCTCATAACCGCATGAGTCGCTAGATTGGTGAAGAAACCGACCATGGTGTCTCTGAAAATATAATGTTAAAGAATATATATGCAAAGAGAGAGCTTTGGAGAACCTGCTCAACTCTCCTTCTCAACCAAAATGACAAGGAGAATCGAGCAGGTTCTCGAAAGCTTGAAATCTACAATGGTGCAAAAGTCAATATATATGAAAATATATATATTTACGCTTGCGCCATCGTGGATTTCTCAACTCAAACAAATGACGCCTGTTAAAACCCACAAGCATGTAAATAAGTTGTATTGTTTATCGAAGATTAAAACAAAGAATATCGAACACTTGAACAGGTGTTTGAAAGTCTTGTTTTAGCCTTCTCCAATAAGACGACTAATTTACGTAGACTTTTATCATTCAACATTTTTGCACGACATTGTGATTTTCTTATCGATTATGTGTATGTTTGTATTGTGCCGTGTTAGACGCCATTTTTGATAACCATAAATCTCTCAATCAAATTATGTAATTTATCGGGCTTTCAGTGATGCTGTTTTTTTTCCCTCAAGGTCTTTCAGCATAGGTACTAATGACTCTTGTGAATATGTACAACGTTTTTCTCGTATTTTGTCATTATGTCAGGTCTCGTTTTGGCTTATGTTTCTCATTTTCTGGTCCCATTTGACCTCATGTCTTCTCGTCGTTTGGCCCGAATATAAAGAGGTCCATTAATTTGAGTTATTTTTTAGCCCCATAAAAGAAGGTTATAGACTCGACTGATTTACGTCAACAACAACAAAATAATATATTTTCGCTCGGTCGAAAGGCATTCTATGAAAGTGGCCGTTTACGTCAAATAAGATGGTAAGAGGAAGTTAAATATTATATTTTCCATTTGATATCATTTTAACTGATTGAAAAAGCATCTTAAGAATATGAATTGACTTTAAAGGGAAATATAGGGTATTACTTTAGTTGTTGCAGATTGCCTACTATACATCGTGAACCACAGGCGTCAGTTTTCCTTTCTCCTTTCTACAGCAAATTCCAAAAAAAATCGTTAGTGAAAAAAACTTAATTAGGTCATTTTTGGCTGTGCAAAATAACGTGTTTAATTTGATATCACTCTTTCATTATTATTCAGTATCAAAGTCGGGAAATAGAATTGGTATCACTTTACGAATTTATTGTTACAGATAAAAGTCGGTGTTAGGGAACCTATGCAAACTTTGCCAAGTTTCTGTAGCTAGAATATAAATAAATTATTTACGACTAAAAAGTTGACAGTTTGGAAGTCGACTGTAGACTCTCTCTCTCTCTCTCTCTCTCTCTCTCTCTCTCTCTCTCTCTCTCTGTGCCCAAGGTGAATTCGAAAGCAGTATTTATGTTTTAAATATATATATATTTTAAATATATATATATAATGTGTGTATGTATGTATGTATGTATGTATATTGTTACGTAAGAAATTGTTTGTAAAGATGTTTGTAATTATAATTCGTAAAAATTGGAATTCCTATGGTACTGTGACGAAAAGTTTCGTTGTAAGACCTCTGGTGACAAGACTGTTCTGGGTTTTATTTTATTTTAAGTTTCTTCTCATTTTTTTTATTTGTCATTCTTGGGCTTCAGGTAACTTGATAAGTGGATTAAATGACAATAATTTAGGTTTATTAGTTGACAATGTATTAGGAAAGTTCAGTTACTGATGAGTTCAAATTTCAGTAATAAGTAAGGCCATTGAACGGACCTATGCTATATCTATCTGTCTAACTATCTATCTATCTATCTATCTATCTATCTATCTATATATATATATATATATATATATATATATATATATATATATATATATATATACGTATGTGTATGTATGTATGTATGTACTGTATGTGTGTGTCTGTATGTGTGTATTTCTTCTGTAGGTGTGTTTACGTGTATGAAAGACATATAGAAAAGAAGTTACTCTCTCTCTCTCTCTCTCTCTCTCTCTCTCTCTGCTCTATTCAAAATTCACTTGATGAAAAGCAAACGATATAGTATACAAGCTTGTTCCCCCAACTGGTCTGTGAAACCTAATCTATGAGAGCCTCTGTCATACTCATTCCTTAGTGTTTTTCCTTGATGCGGCTCCGGTTTCAACCTTCAATTTACTTCCAAACGAAAACTGGAAACACATTATATTCTAAACTGCTGCAGCTTCGTTGATGAGCTGTCTGACTGACGAATGCTTCTGACGTCATTGCAGAAGCTGTTGTTATTGTGGTTGTTGTCCAGGGTTGCAGATGTACAATTGTATTTCGAAAGTCCCAATTGAAATGCAGTATTGTATAAACTATATAAACAGATCGCGCGTGTTCCCTCCCGAGGAAATGAGTCCTCTCTAATGTTACAGGAATTACAGATAAGCGCTGACGATCTCATTTGCCTTATTCGTTGTGTTTTACGAACGAGAATGATACGAAAATTTATGAAATCAAATTTGATTACCAGGCCTTCTCGTCGTATTCAGTTTCGAGTATAAATGGGAGAGAGCTTTGACTTGCATGATTAGAAAACCGTTTTAGTGGCTGTTTTACAAAAGTTGTCAGAGGAAGGGCAACTTCATTCAAGTACTATTCACAACATTTAAGTTTGAGCAGAGATCCTCCAACATCTCGGCTATCTCTTTAATTTATTTTATTGCCAAAGGAAGTCGTCTCACATAATTATAACTTACGTGGTTTATGTATTTCCATGTTAATTTCACGGTTCAGGAAATGGAAGCTTTACATGATGAACTTGTGATAATGAACTGCGACGAGTGAGAATCCAGGTAAACATTGTTTAAATGATTTGAATTTAGGAATTTCTGTATTGAATGTCACTTAGCTACAACGTTTACTCTGGCTATTTAGTTCATGTAAACGTATACCGACCCTTTTGTTAAAGAGGTTGATTTTTTTTATGGAACAATACTGAGGGATTCTCTCTCTCTCTCTCTCTCTCTCTCTCTCTCTCTCTCTCTCTCTCTCTCTCTCTCCAGTGAAAATATAAAATGGTCAGAAATAAATGAAGAATTAAACAAAGATTGGATAACATTTTCGTAAGTGATGATATAAAGGTAAATACGGAGATGATATATAAAATATTAGAGA
>NC_087211.1:8398531-8404537 GCF_015104395.2 Macrobrachium nipponense | reverse complement strand
AGGAGCACTAGGCACGATCCCAAGATCCCTGAAAAGGAATCTAGAAAAACTAGAGGCTGAAGTAGCTCCAGGACTCATGCAGAAGAGTGTGATCCTAGAAACGGCGCACATAGTAAGAAAAGTGATGGACTCCTAAGGAGGCAGGATGCAACCCGGAACCCCACACTATAAATACCACCCAGTCGAATTGGAGGACTGTGAAAGAGCAAAAAAAAAAAATAATAATAATAATAATAGATACAATATAGTGCCTAAAGAAAATGTAAACAAAAATAACATGTAGTTAGAGATAGAGTCGAAATACGAATCATTATATGTATTACAAATGCATACATTTTTTTTTATTATGAACTTACGAGACACCAGGGATTATGGACGCGAACATTTAAGGAGGAATTCTGGATCCAAGATAATAATTATCGTGCTGCCTATTCCGGCAGAGAGAGATAATGGCAGCGCCATTATCCTCTCATTCAGAAGCAACAAACATTAATGTTACATACATTTTTTTTCTCTAGTTTACAAGAATTTTACACCCTACGGAAGAGGATGGGTATGATTGAATACACAAACACACTTGCATACATACATACATAAAAGAATGTAACTCGAGTAAAGGAATAACTGATAAGCGATGAAAGCTATTAGGGAAAGTGGACTTGCACGGTCCGAAGTATAAGCACGTGGCCGGAATAGCAATTGGCAGTCATAAGACTGGGAGCAAACTGCTTCGCTGATGGTGATTCATAACACTTCAGAAATTCAGCGATGAGATACCTCCGGCTATTTTTACTAATTTTGAATTAAAATGGTCGTCAAATTTATTACCAGTGAAATATTCTATATTTTTACTAGGATGGTAGAGAGTAGATAGTCACTCTCTCTCTCTCTCTCTCTCTCTCTCTCTCTCTCTCTCTCTCTCTCTCTCTCTCTCTCCACATTGCATTGAAGAGAACTGTCGATGGCTTAAATGTATTCTACGCAGCTAAAGAAAGTTGCGTAAAAATCTCTTGATGGAATATCTTCGTCCATTTACAAGTATCGAACTATTTGACCCAATCTTGGTAAAATGGATTTGAATTATATATTTCAACTCATCACTGCAACAATTTCCGCCGTATCGTTTCATCCGTCACTGGAGGTATTCAAATATCCAATTAAAAACTTGAATGAGAGACAACACGAGAGTATTAGTGGCATGTTTGCCTTAGATATGTTGTAATGAGAAGATTTCATCTCTAATTCACAGATGGTGATTCATAGCACTTTAGAAATTCAGCGATGAGAAGCCTCCAGCTATTTTTACTAATCGCGAATTGAAACGGTCGTCAAATATATAATCAGGGAAATACAATTTTACTAGGATGGCGGACGGAAGATAGTATATATATATATATATATATATATATATATATATATATATATATATATATATATATATATATATATATATATATATATATATATCTTCAAATTGCATTGAAAGGACTGTCGAAGGTTTAATTCATTTTAAACAGCTAAAGAAAATTGAGTACAAATTCCCTGATGGAATATCCTCGTCCTTTTAAAAGTATCGCAATATTTGACCAAATCTTGGTGAACTGGATTTGAATTATATATTTCAACTCATCACTGCAACAATTTCCGCCATGTCGTTTCATCCGTCACTGGAGTTATTCAAATATCCAATTAAAAACTTGATTGATTGACAACACGAGATTATTAGTGGCGTGTTTACCTTAGGTATATTTTAATGAAAAGCTTTCATCTCTAAAGGATGTTAGATGGAATGACTGGCGGTCTGTAGGCAAGATAGATTCGACTTTGTTTTCATGACACGTGAATGACTACGTGTTTATAAGACTTTAATCACACTGGTCTTAAAGCGAGAAGAGAGAGAGAGAGAGAGAGAGAGAGAGAGAAGAGGAGAGAGAGAGAGAGAGAGGTTAATGTTTATAAGAATGTGAAAAGCATATAGGAAAAGTACCCCTATCAGTCTGAGAGAGAGAGAGAGAGAGAGAGAGAGACTTAACGTTTATGAGAATGTGATAAGTATATGGGAAACGTGGCCCCAATAGTCTGAGAGAGAGAGAGAGAGAGAGAGAGAGAGAGAGAGAGAGAGAGAGAGAGAGAAGAGAGAGAGAGAGAGATCTATATATATATATATATAGATATATATATATATATATATATATATATATATATATATATAAAGAGAGAGAGAGAGAGAGAGAGAGAGAGAGAGAGAGGGAGAGAGAGAGTTAACGTTTATGAGAATGTGATAAGTATATAGGAAACGTGACCCCAATAGTCTGTGAGAGAGAGAGGGAGAGAGTTAACGTTCATGACAATGTGGTTAAGTATATGGGAAAAGTACCCCTAACAGTCTGAGAGAGAGAGAGAGAGAGAGAGAGAGAGAGAGAGAGAGTTAACGTTTATGACAATGTGATAAGTATATGGGAAATGTAACCCTAATAGTCTTAGAGAGAGAGAGAGAGAGAGAGAGAGAGAGAGAGAGATGAGAGAGAGAGAGGGAGAGAGAGAGAGAGAGAGCTTACATCTTGTTCCGGGTTTGCCCCAGGTCCCTCAGCGTGAGGCACCTCTAATGTCTACCAGAGAGTTGCTAGTACATCTTCCGGTATATTTTGCATCTTCCAATCTTGGATGGTCTGGGATGCAGCTTAGATATTTGTCGAGCTTATTCTTAAATACATCTACGCTCACTCCTGATATATTCCTCAGATGAGCTGGCAACGCATTGAATAGACGCTGCATTATCGATGCTGGTGTGTAGTGGATTAATGTCCTGTGTGCTTTCCTTATTTTTCCTGGTATAGTTTTGGGCACTATTAATCTACCTCTGCTTGCTCTTTCTGATAATTTTAGCTCCATGGTTTTGTTTTCGCTATTCCTTCTATCTGTTTCCATGCCTGAATTATCATGTAGCGTTCTCTTCTCCTTTCTAGACTATATAATTTTAAGGACTGCAGTCTTTCCCAGTAGTCAAGATCCTTAACTTCTTCTATTCTAGCTGTAAAGGACCTTTGTACACTCTCTATTTGTGCAATATCCTTTTGATAGTGTGGGGTACCATCTCATATTGCAATATTCAAGTGGACTACGAACATATGTTTCATAAAGCATAATCATGTGTTGAACTTTTCTTGTTTTGAAGTGCCGTAACAATACTCCCATTTTTGCTTTACATTTTGCCAATAGAATTGCTATTTGATCATTGCATAACATGTTCCTATTCATCATCACACCAAGGTCTTTAACTGCTTCCTTATTTGTGATTGTCTCATTATTAGGTCCCCTATATGCATATAGCTTTCCTTCTCTGTCTCCATAATTTATTGATTCAAATTTATCAGAGCTAAATGCCATCCTATTTACCTCTGCCCAATCATATACTTTCTAAAGGTCTCTTCGTAGCGCGTTCCTATCTTCATCACAAGTAATTTCTCTACTTATTCTTGTGTCATCAGCGAAACTACTCACTACCGAGTCCTTAAAATTACTGTCTATGTCTTTAATCATAATAACAAACAGTAATGCAGCTAACACTGTACCTTGTGGCACACAGGATATTACCTTAGCTTCATCCGATTTCTCATCGTTTGCAATAACTATCTGTTTTCTGTTGTGTAAAAATTCTTTTAACCATCTTCCTACTTTATCCACGATATTACGTTTTCTAATTTTCTCGCTAATATATTATGATCAACCTTGTCAAAAGCTTTTGCAAAGTCTAGATAAACCACATCTGTTTTATTTCCGCTTTCCATATTTTTGTATATGTTCTCACGGTGGACTAACAGTTGGGTTTGTGTACTTTTTCCAGGTACGAAACCATGTTGTCCTATATTAAACAAATTATTTTTTATTAAATGTTTCATAATATTTTTCTTCATTACCCTTTCATACACTTTCATAAAATGTGATGTGTTAGACTCACAGGCTCATAATTACTTGCCTCTAGTCTTGATCCACTTTTTAAAGTAGGGGTAATATATGCTAATTTGTGCTCATCATAAATCTTGCCTGTATCTACACTTTGTCTTAATAATATTGCAAGTGGCTTTGCGATAGAATGAACTACTTTCTTTAACAAAATAGCAGGGACATCATCAGGCCCAGCTGCAGCTCCATTTTTAATTTTATTAATAGCCTGCACAATATCAGCTTCATTAATAGCTATGTCTGCTAAATATTCACTATTTTCATCCCTTACTTCTATATCATTATCTTCATTATCAATTCTAGGGGTGAATTCTCTCTTATATCGTTCTGCCAATATGTTGCATATTTCCTTTTTTTCATTCGATAATCTCCCTTCAATTCTTAGCGGGCCTATTGCTATTCTTCTTTTATTCATCTTTTTTTGCATACGAGTACAATAGTTTGGGGTTTTGCTTGATATTTACTAGGGTTTTTTCTTCCAAGTCCCGTTTTTCATTTTTTTTATTGTATAATCTTTTGTTCTGCGTTTTCTATCTTACTTTTTAGTTCGATCACTTTCCATGCATTTTTTTCATTTGCAAGCCCTTTTTTCCACTTTCTGATTTTCTGGAACAAGATCCTTCTGTCTCTTGGTATGCATGACTGATGTTTACTTTTCTTCTTCAGTATATATTTATCCACTATTTTCTCTAATATTTTATATATCATCTCCGTATTTACCTTTATATCATCACTTACGAAAATGTTATCCAATCTTTGTTTAATTCTTCATTTATTTCTGACCATTTTATATTTTCACTGGAGAGAGAGAGAGAGAGAGAGAGAGAGAGAGAGAGAGAGAGAGAGAGAGAGAGAGAATCCCTCAGTATTGTTTCCATAAAAAAAATCAACCTATTTAACCTAAGGGTCGGTATACGTTACATGCACTAAATAGCAGAGTAAACGTTGTAGCTAAGTGACATTCAATACTGAAATTCCTAAATTCAAGTCATTTAAACATTGTTTACCTGGATTCTCACTCGTCGCAGTTCATTATCACAAGTTCATCATGTAAAGCTTCCATTTCCTGAACCGTGAAATTAACATGGAAATACATAAACCACGTAAGTTATAATTATGTGAGACGACTTTCTTTGGCAATAAAATAAATTAAAGAGATAGCCGAGATGTTGGAGGATCTCTGCTCAAACTTAAATGTTGTGAATAGTACTTGAATGAAGTTGCCCTTCCACTGACAACTTATGTAAAACAGCCACTAAAACGGTTTTCTAATCATGCAAGTCAAAGCTCTCTCCCATTTATACTCGAAACTGAATACGACGAGAAGGCCTGGTAATCAAATTTGATTTCATAAATTTCGGGGGTATATTCTTCTTGTTCGTAAAACACAACGAATAAGGCAAATGAGATCGTCAGCGCTTATCTGTAATTCCTGTAACATTAGAGAGGACTCATTTCCTCGGGCGGGAACACGCGCGATCTGTTTATATAGTTTATACAATACTGCATTTCAATTTGGACTTTCGAAATACAATTGTATATCTGCAACCCTGGACAACAACCACAATAACAACAGCTTCTGCAATCACGCCAGAAGCATTCGTCAGTCAGACAGCTCATCAACGAAGCTGCAGCAGTTTAGAATATAATGTGTTTCCAGTTTTCGTTTGGAAGTAAATTGAAGGTTGAAACCGGAGCCGCATCAAGGAAAAACACTAAGAAATTAGTATGACAGAGGCTCTCATAGATTAGGTTTCACAGACCAGTTGGGGGAACAAGCTTGTATACCATATCGTTTGCTTTTTCATCAAGTGAATTTTGAATAGAGCAGAGAGAGAGAGAGAGAGAGAGAGAGAGAGAGAGAGAGAGAGAGAGAGAGAGAGAGAGAGAGAGTAACTTCTTTTCTATATGTCTTTCATACACGTAAACACACCTACAGAAGAAATACACACATACATACACACACATACAGTACATACATGCATACATACATACATACATACATACATACATACATATATATACATACACACACACATATAT
>NC_087211.1:8391031-8393531 GCF_015104395.2 Macrobrachium nipponense | reverse complement strand
GTTTTTAAGGGAAAAATTATCCCCCTATTCAGATCATTTCCCTTTGGGCGCTTGACAAAAAAATAATAAAGTTAGTTTGCAATTATGGTGCATCTAATAACGTATTTTTCATTCGGGGAATCATTCTACAAGCAAAAATTCGGGTGTAGTATGGGTAGACCTTTAAGTCCTATTTTAGCCAATCTGTACATGGAATACTTTGAAACTACAGTAATAAATGCAATAAAACCCAAAAACATGCTGTGGATGAGATACGTGGATGACATACTAACATTTTGGGGATAATAAGTGGGGTAATTTTAATGAATTCCTCTCAAAATTAAACGCATTAGTGCCCAGCATCAAATTTAAAGTTGAATGGGAAACAGACAACAAAATTCCTTTTCTTGATGTTTTAATAATCAGAGACACGACAGAATACAAATTTACCATATACAGAAAACCAACGTTCTCACTTTCATATATTCACTACTTTGGCTATCATGACATTACTATCAAGATAGGTGTAGCTAGCAACCTATTCTTAAGAGCCTACGAATTGTTCCCCAGATTTCCTGGAAAAAGAATTTGAACTAATTCGCAAGCAACTTTCATCTTTAAAGTATCCTGACCATATAATTGAGAAAGCAATTCAAAAAGCAAACGTAATTTTCTACCGACCCCCTAAAGACAAGACCAGAGACACACCCAACAATAAAATAAAAATTCCCCACCTGGAGACGATTAAGAGAGTAACTCACACCCTTGGGAAATCCAACCCTTTTGCATTTACCTACCCAAATACCTTAGCCAAATCCCTGATTAACGTCCAACAAAAGACATCTCCCAAAGACTTTTGGGGTATATGAGATGCCATGCCAGGACTGTGACCAATCTTACATCGGATTTACAGGTAAATCACTTCCCCAGAGATTAATACAACACAAACGGTCAGTTAGGTATGGACAACAGAACTCGGCTATTTTCAACCATATAAATGAACATAACCATAGAATAAACTGGAATATGTCACGTGTAATTTATAGCAGCAACTGCCGGTACAAGAGTCAAATGATGGAATCGGCCTTAATAAAAGAGAAGCAGGTAATGAACATCTCAAAAGGGGCTTGGATATCAGATATCGTCGACGCAGTGTTCATTCAACCAACACTTAAAAGATTAAGGAAGATTATCAGCGGGGGGGGTGGGAACATAAATTGGCTTACTTGTGGACGAATCTCTTGGTATAAATACCGCCTTTTTCTGTAAACTTTTCTCATTCATATACCTGAAGAGAGAGACAGCAGTCTCTGAAAATATAAGTACTTTTCTCTCTACATTTTGGTGTTTTTATGGGCTCCTTTTATTAATATATATATATATATATATATATATATATATATATATATATATATATATATATATATGTATATATATATATATATATATATATATATATATATATATATATATATATATATATATATATATATATATATATATATATATATATATATATATATATAATATGTTAGATGAAAGAGGGCTATGATTAATAATATATTTGATGTACCATTATAATGTGAGGTGCAGACTGATCATTTTTAACTTCCCATGGAGACAGAGTCTGAGCGACACCTAGAGAAAGCTGATAAATCTTTTCTGGGCAGGTCAATGTTCGTTCTGTGGGTATGTGAGTTCGTGAGGGCTTGTTCAAGGTGCCTTTGTAAACTGGCTGTGACCAGTTATTTGGGGCGTTGACTGAAGAGTATGAATTCTTGTGTACGTGTATGAACTATGTGGATTCTTAATGGCTTCGTTTAGCCAAGAACTAGGGAGACAGCTACGGGAGAAAAGGCAGAATGCTGGGATGGCTCTGCGAAAGTTCTATTTGTGAAAGTGTGTGACGTTCCAGACTGCAATGGGTGAGTTATTATAATTTAGCCAAAGGGATGTCCTAGTGAGGCGACCGAGTGTATTAGTGAGGGGACCGAGTGTCCTAGTGAGGGGACTGTATTTTGGAGAAGAGATAATTGGTGTGACTAATTACTGATTGAGACATTTAAATACCGGGGGGTTATCTGAGTTAGTTGTCTGTGAGACTTGAACTATTATCATTCCATTAATTATCTTGTAAGAACTTGAATTATTCAACTAATACTTTGCTTTGAACGTATATTTTTTGTAACTCCGACTCTAATTTGATGACCTGATGGAATGGAGAGAGAGAGAGAGAGAGAGAGAGAGAGAGAGAGAGAGAGAGGGCTTTTGCCAGTGATCACCTTGAGAGAGAGAGAGAGAGAGAGAGAGAGAGAGAGAGAGAGAGAGAGAGAGAGAGAGAGAGAAGAGAGAAGTGGGGGAGAGACTTAGTGTATCCAGTTCGCCTTACGCTACGGTTAAACCCATACCAGATGTTAAAATAGCAGGGAGGGGGGGCGACGCCCTTCGCTGGTAATATATATATATATATATATATATATATATATATATATATATATATATATATATATATATATATATA
>NC_087211.1:8385136-8388031 GCF_015104395.2 Macrobrachium nipponense | reverse complement strand
TCAGAGAGAGAGAGAGAGAGAGAGAGAGAGAGAGAGGTGTTATGTAATGGGGCACATGTTGCGCTACGACAAATATCTTGCAAGACAAAAATTTCTCTCTCTCTCTCTCTCTCTCTCTCTCTCTCTCTCTCTCTCTACTGATGATATTGGAAGGCATCTACAAAAGAATTACAATTTTTTAAATAAATTGTTTTTGTGGGAATACAGACAAGCGTTCGTATACGATATAATTTTTTTCAATATACAGAAGATGTTGCTTACAATCTGCTCTGCAAATCTTTTAATCATCTTTCTTATTTCACATCTTATTAACACTTACAAACATTTTCCGTGATTCCGAATAAGGCCGACATGACAAATTAATTATGTGGCTTTTGAAAGTCATGTACTAATTCTAATAGGGCTGATGAATCTGTTTTATCCAGCCAGTTAAAATGAAGGTATACTAACCTTATTTACTTGACTGTTTTGTACATTAGGCTTACATAAGACAATATTATTTAAAAAAATTATTATTTTTGTAAGTCTAGCCAATCTAGGTTCAATACGAAATCCACACGATGTGTCTTTTCAATTGGATTCGTTTCAAGTTACTGTATTCATACGGCATAATTCTTTATAATACAATGCACTACGATGCATTGACAGAATAGATTTTTAGCTAACCATTAAGATACTAGTAGGTATCATTTAATAAACATGTATTTTTTCTAGTTATTACCCTGACTAACTCGGATTTTTTTTATAACTCGCCTGGTACTCATTATACGGCATATTTACAGCGTTATTCCCGTGTTGCTCGTAATACAGAATTTTCACAGCATCATTTCAGTTTCTCAAAATCAGCTGATGCAACAACCAACTCATTTGAAATGGCTAAAAATGATAATCTGATATCATCCAACCTACACCCGGAAATGTTATGTTGAATGCATTAGCGCAAGCGATTTCCAGTATGAAGTACAAACCATTAAATGTGAATTTACCTCTACTTCCTGGAATTTACATTGAAATCTCAATAAAACTATATTGCCAGATATTGCACAGTTTTGTTAGACCGGATGTCTATTCATATCCTCCTGCAACCTTGCTCTAACTTTGGGTTATTATTGTAAAATCTCCTTGAGCAACTGAAGTCACTTCTGGCTATGAACTTAAATAATTCCTATTATTTTCTCTTGGGGTTCATATAACGAGAATGACAAAGAATTACTATATTAATTAGTTGTACTTTGCAATGTACATTTATAAGTAAGTAGTGTACAGATAAACAAGAATGATTTACGGTTACTAGAAATGGCGTCACAAAATCTAGGACAGGTAAACAACATATGTCAGATAATAATGTAGGTGCCTTCGACAGTCTGCACAACAGCTCTCTTATCTTGAATTTAGAAATACTTTATCAATTCCTATACATGGCTGCAGATATCAAATTATAATTAATATCTCAGTGATTTGCCATCAAGAAAAAATTGTTGGCAATAACAACCGAGAATCAACGGAGTAACATTGATAGCTGCTGAACGTTTCAATCTGTTCTTGTCAAAGATTAAAGTGACGTACGTATTGAGCAGGGAAGTATTTAATTACATTTCGGCCAATATCTTCCGGAATGAGGATCTCTAAAACAAAAAATAAAAGCCATTCCCATTCGAACGGTAATTGGAAAAGCTTTATTGGAAACAAAAGATGTCCTTGATTTTAAGCAACATATCATTTGTATATCTAAAAATTTAGGTCGTGTACGAACGCTTGTCTGTGTTCCCACAAAAACACTTTAGTTCAAAAAATTGTATTTTTTTTTAGATGCTTTCCAGTTACTGGTCGTAATTCCCGATCGTTAGGCAATCATTGGGCAATCCCATAAATGGGGGGTGGAGGGGGGCCGCCGGCGGCCGGGGGTTAGGGTAAACCACAAGATAGGAGTTTCTACGTCTGTGCATTTAAATGTTAGGATTTTGTCTTTTTATAGTTTATTGCTATATATGTATATGTATACATATATACATACATATATATTATAGTTACTATATATTTATCATACATACATATATATACATATATATATATATATATATATATATATATATATATATAATATATATATATATATATATATATATATATATATATATATATATATATATATATATATATATATATTGGCTAAAAGTGTCAAGAGAAGATGGTATGACTGAGTACACAAACAAACACATACAGTATACATATATAAATACATAAAAGAATGTAACTCGAGTAAAGGAATAACTGATAAGCGATGGAAGCTATTAGGGAAAGGGGACTTGCACGGCCCGAAATATAAGTACGTGACCGGAATAGCAATTGGCGGTCATAAGACTTCCGAAATTCAGCGATGAAAAGCCTCCAGCTATTTTTACTAATCGCGAATTGAAATGGTCGTCAAATTCATAACCAGGAAATATTCTATAAATTTTACTAGGATGGCGGACAGAAGGTAGTCTCTCTCTCTCTCTCTCTCTCTCTCTCTCTATGTAAGGTAAGGTCTGTAAGGTCTCTCTCTCTCTCTCTCTCTCTCTCTCTCTCTCTCTCCACATTGCATTGAATAGAACTGGCGATGGCTTAAAATCATTCTAGGCCGCTACAGAAAGTTGTGTAAAAATTCCCTGGTGAATATCCTCGTCCCGTTAAAAGTATCCTAACATTTGACCCAATCTTGGTAAACTGGGTTTGAATGACATATTTCAGCACATCACTGCAACAATTTCCGCCGTATCGTTTCATCCGTCACTGGAGTTATTCAAATATCCAATTAAAGACTTGATTGAGAGACAACACGAAAGTATTAGTGGCGTATTTACCTTAGGTATGTTGTAATGAAAAGCTTTCATCTCTAATGAAATTTAGATGGAA
>NC_087211.1:8370136-8380136 GCF_015104395.2 Macrobrachium nipponense | reverse complement strand
ATATATATATATATATATATATATACATATACACATGTGTGTGTGCAGGTGTATGACATGAACAACATGAAAAATTAAAGAGAACTGATTTGGTTTATAGCAGAATATCACCCCTTGACTAGGAAATCAATATAAACAATCCAAAAGAAAGAGAAAAGAAAGATAGTTAACCACAAAAAAGGGGCAATTAAACAGAAGAGATAAAACAAAGCAGAGTCGACCAAACAAAGCAAAGCCTCCAGTGAAAGTCCCTTTGTTATTCTCACCGGACAAACGGCTCTCTCAACAAAACCAGCCTTCCATTAAGCCCTGATTTCTACTGACTGAGTTTCCCTTTGATCTGCTCTCTCTCTCTCTCTCTCTCTCTCTCGCTGATGTCAGGGAGGAAATATATAAACAACTTATATAATCACTTTGTCTCTCTCATATGTGAGTAAGAGAGGGCACGGGTAAAACATTTTCCAGATTCTCTCTCTCTCTCTCTCTCTCTCTCTCTCTCTCTCTCTCTTTCTCTCTCACTCTCTATCTCTCTCTCTCTCTCTCGCTCTCTCTCTCTCTCTCTCTCTCTCTGGAAGTTCAGGGGTTAAACAGATATCAACCAGAGAGTAAGATTCCCTTGATGCATTCCAATCACGTAGTATATCCTCTTGTATTCCCCTCTCCCCCATAAAGTTGCAAGGCTTAGGAATTAAAACGTTATTTATTGTCAGCCACAAAAAAAATTAAATCTGAATATAATTTATAAAGTGTAATTTTTGCATTGCATTATCTATGTTATTCCATTGAGGAAATTTTCTCTGTAAAAGGAAAGTATTTTCCTTCACTGACATCTAGGCAAAGCGATATTCAGCAGATAGATAGCTCAATAGGTAATAGATATCACTTATATTAGTAATCATAAGGTGTACACCTCTAGAATAGGTATAAAATATAATAACTAAATAGCTTCTGCCACTAAAATATTCCTTTTTCATGAGGGTGTGTGTGTGTGTGTGTGTGTGCGTGTGTATATATATATATATATATATATGATATATATATATATATATATATATATATATATATATATATATATATATATATATATATATATATATATATATATATATATATATATATATATATATATATACATATATATATATATATATATATATATATATACATATATATATATATATATATATATATATATATATATATATATATATATATATGTATATATATATATATATATATATATATATATATATATATATTATACATATATATATATATATATATATATATATATATATATATATATATATATATATATATATATATATAATATATATATATATATATATATGTGTGTGTGTGTGTGTGTGTGTGTGTCTGTGTGTGCATGTATACTATGCCATTTGATTATACGACAAGGACAAAATTCCTCTCATAAGAAACCGACAGTAAATTCAGAGCAAGTGGAGGAAAAAGCGAATTGAATGTCGGTGAAAGAGGCAGGTCGAAAGTTTCGTAATCTCATATGAGAGAGAGAGAGAGAGAGAGAGAGAGAGAGAGAGAGAGAGAGAGAGAGAGAGAGGAGGGGGGGGGGGGGGGAGGTGTCGCATAGTGCCACTATAATAAAAAAAGTTTGACCATGTTACAGTTTAATTAAAAAGATCTTTTAGATTTAAGGCCCAGGTTCCAAAGTGAAATTCTCTCTCGAGGCTGAATCATTTAAGAGCGAGATCATGACGCTCCTAACTTCCTATGACTTTCACTTTTAAAACGGATATTACGTTGATATTATTCTGCAGCTGGGCTTTCACATTAAAGTCAATAGATATTTTAAAGAAGCTTAATGATTCTGGGATGAGTTTCGCTATGTTTGAATTTCTGTTTCACTTGAAATTCTGATGACTGAATATATAAATATAACTTTATACATGTATATATATATATATATATATATATATATATATATATATATATATATATATATATATATATATATATATATATATCTTATATATATGATGTATATATATATATATATATATAGATATATATATATATATATATATAGATATATATATATATATATATATACTCTATATATATATATTATATATATATATATATATATATATATATATATATATATATATATATATATATATATATATATATATATATATATATATATATATATACTATCCATATATATACATATATACATATATACTATACCTATATATATATATATATATATATATATATATATATATATACTATATATATATATATATATATTATATATCTATAGATATATATATATATTTTAGATGGAGAGGGCTATGATTAATAATATATTTGATGTACCATTATAATGTGAGGTGCAGACTGATCATTTTTAACTATCCATGGAGACAGAGTCTGAGCGACACCTAGAGAAAGCTGATAAATCTTTTCTGGGCAGGTCAATGTTCGTTTTCTGTGGGTATGTGAGTTCGTGAGGGCTTGTTCAAGGTGCCTTTGTAAACTGGCTGTGACCAGTTATTTGGGGCGTTGACTGAAGAGTATGAATTCGTGTGTACGTGTATGAACTATGTGGATTCTTAATGGCTTCGTTTAGCCAAGAACTAGGCAGACAGCTATGGGAGAAAGGGCAGAATGCTGGGATGGCTCTGCGAAAGTTCTATTTGTGAAAGTGTGTGACGTTCCAGGCTGCAATGGGTGAGTTATTATAATTTAGCCAAAGGGATGGCTTGTTTTGATATCTTGTAAAGATGTTCTATTTCATTCTTTTGACTTTGTCTTTACAATTGTGTGTACGTGTACGAACTATGTGGATTCTTAATGACTTCGTTTAGCCAAGAACTAGGGAGACAGCTACGGGAGAAAAGGCAGAATGCTGGGATGGCTCTGCGAAAGTTCTATTTGTGAAAGTGTGTGACGTTCCAGACTGCAATGGGTGAGTTATTATAATTTAGCCAAAGGGATGTCCTAGTGAGGCGACCAAGTGTATTAGTGAGGGGACTGAGTGTCCTAGTGAGGGGACTGTATTTTGGAGAAGAGATAATTGGTGTGACTAATTACCGATTGAGACATTTAAAAACCGGGGGGTTATCTGAGTTAGTTGTCTGTGAGACTTGAACTATTATCATTCCATTAATTATCTTGTAAGAACTTGAATTATTCAACTAATACTTTGCTTTGAACGTATATTTTTTGTAACTCCGACTCTAATTTGATGACCTGATGGAATGGAGAGAGAGAGAGAGAGAGAGAGAGAGAGAGAGAGAGAGAGAGATAGAGGGCTTTTGCCAGTGATCACCTTGAGAGAGTGGGGGAGAGACTGAGTGTAACCAGTTCGCCTTACGCTACGATTAAACACATACCAAATGTTAAAATAGCAAGGGGGGGCGACGCCCTTCGCTGGTAATAGTGGTGGCAGCGGTGTTTGAACGATACAGCCTTTTGTGAGATTGTGGAAAATTATTAAATTTCAGTTACTAAGTGAGAGGGAATGAGAAATATCCGTCCGTTAACTGTGGTAATGGGAAGGGAAGGATTTTACTGGAGTCATCAAATTTGCCCACATTGATGCCTCGAGAGAGTTGGGCACAGCCAGTTAGAGCTGAGATCTTGTGAGTGCCGTTCCCGAGACATCTGCGTGTGTGTGTTCGCATGTTATAATTGCGCAGATACCGGGTTTTCTCTCGTTGTGAAGCGGTGAGTGTTACAAAATGTGTTTTTTGAGTCCTGTTTTTTTTTTTTTTTCTTTTTGAATCAATTTGTGAGTTGTGGGATTGGTTTAGGATACCACATTTTTTCCCCATAGTAGCAGTAAGTGACATGTTTTTTTTTTATTGGTGTATGTTTAGAGGAGACGCATACGTCTTTGTTTAACATATGTGTGTATGAATGGTTTTAATACATGCGAAACTGTGCTAGAATTGTGTTTTTGCTTGGAGAGAAAGAGCGCCCACTTGTTCTTACGCGGTCAGCATAATTTCTGCTAACCGACCCAGATGGGTATTGCAAGGGGAGGGTAGTAGTGGTCCGCCTTGGGGGGTACTCAAACACTATTCAGGGGGGGGTTTCTAAAGCTCAGAGGAGGGTGAAGCACACTTTTTTTTTTTAGTGGGAGGTGAATTCCTTTTTTTTGTGTGTGTGTGTGTGTGTGTGTTGGGGAATTGGGGAAGAATTTGCCCTTGATAATGAATTTCCAATGCCACAGGACATCAGCTGATAATGATTGGTTGATGATGTGAGATGCCTGTAGGGTTTTTTTTTTTTTTAGAAAGAGATTTTCTCGCTCTTGATTGAAGAGAAAAGGAAATGAAGTGCATATATATGTGGTGTAAGTTTTCCTTATGCTTTGGAAGGCACAATTATAATGGGGACACAGTGATTTTTTTTTAATGGAGATTTGCTTGGTGTTGGAGAGATTACTTTAAAATGGTGCTGACTGGTGATGAGTGGTGATGACTGATGTTGTCAGTCGGTGATGCCCAGTGGTGATGACTGATGATGATTGCTGACTGATGTTGTCAGGTGGTGTTACCATTTGTGGTGGATGGGTGCCTCATGTTGTATGGTGCCTTATACTAGGGGATTGCAATTATTATAAGCCCTTATAATTATTGATATTGCAGGAGAATTATTACTATGGAGAATTATTATTATTACTATTACTTGAGATATTTGCAGGAGAATTATTACTATGGAGAATTATTATTATTACTATTACTTGAGATATTTTACAGGAGTTACTTAACATTTTAACGCCGAAGGGGTATGTAAAAATCGTCTCCCGTATGCCGGCAGGGTCTGGCAGTGAGCGCCGAAGCGGAAAAAATGTTTTTTTCAAAAAATCACAGCACGCTTAGTTTTCAAGATTAAGAGTTCATTTTTGGCTCCCTTTTTTTCATTGCGTGAACTTTAGTATACGACCTTCAAAAATGAAAAAAATATCATTATCATATATAAATAATGGGATATATGATAGCACGAAAACAAAATTTCATATATAATTGTATTTAAATCGCACTGTGAGCAAAACGGTTAAAGCTAACGTGTTAATTTTTTTCCGTTGTATTGTACACTAAATTGCGATCATTATGGTATATAACACATTGTAAAACAATCAAGGCAACACAGAGTAAATATTATCAGAAAATGATGCATGAATTCGTAATGGACGGACGTAAAAAAAAACTTTTTTCAAAAATTCACCATTAATCGAAATATTGTGCTAGAGACTTCCCGTTTGTTGCAAAATTAAGGTAATTGATTTAATATTACTAGACTGTAAGTGTTGTAGCTTACAATTGCAGTTTTCGACCATTTCGGTCGAGTTAAATTTGACCGAAGGACGAATTTTTTCTATTTATTGTTACTTATAAAAAAATATTTCAAAACTGATAAAAGCTACAACAATAGGTTGTTTTGGTTGTATTCTACATGAAATTGCGCAAATTTTCATATATAAAACTTTATGTTTCGGCTAATTTAAAAGGGTGCAAACATTACGAAAATCGGACGAAAAAACTTCTGATTTTTTTCGGAAGAGTTACCACGCGGACGTAAGGAATTTTTTTTTTTATACATATAAATTCACCATAAATCGAAATATTGTGCTAGAGACTTCCAATTTCTTGCAAAATAAAGTTAAATGATTGAATATTACTAGAATATAAGAGATTTAGCTTACAATTGCGTTTTTTTACCATTTCGGTCAAGTCAAACTTGACCAAAGGTTGATTTTTTGGCACTTATCGTTATTTATATGAAAATGTTTCAAAACTGAAAAAAGCTACAACCATGGGTTGTTTTTAGTTGTATTTTACATGAAATTGCGCACATTTCCATACATAAAACTTTATGTAACGGCTAATTTAAAATGGTGCAAACATTACGCCAATCGGACGAAAAAATTTATGATTTATTCGGAAGAGTTACCGCGTGGACATAAGGATATTTTTTTCATAAATTCACCATAAATCGAAATATTGTGCTATAGACTTCAAATCTATTGCAAAATGAAGGTAAATAATTGAATATTACTAGAATATAAGAGTTTTGGCTTAAAATTGCGTTTTTCGACCATTTCGGTAGAGTCAAAGTTGACCGAAAGTTGAAATTTTGGCGCTTATCGTTATTTATATGAAAATATTTCAAAACTGATAAAAGCTACAACCATGAGTTGTTTTCTGTTGTATTCTACATGAAATTGCACACATTTTCATATATCATACTCCATGTAACGGCTAATTTAAAATGGTGCAAAAATTATGTCAATGTGACGAAATAATTTCTGAGATGTGTCGCTGATACTTTTTAGTGCGATAAGAAAGAAATTCGCGCTTTTCTCGCCTGCGTAACGATTGTAAACAAAACAACGCCTTGATCCGTGAGCTCCCAGCATCCCCCAAGGTGCGTAATTCAAAAGTTTTCGCCTAGTAGGCCTATAACTATTTTTCCGCGAATTTTAAAAAAATATTTTTTTTATATCGACGTACCATACGTCCAATCGCCACCCAACAGACAATTTATATCGACGTTTAATACGTCCAATCGGCGTTAAAGGGTTAAGTAGAATTATCATTATTTGAGATATTTCATGGTTGATTGTTCTATAATTATTACAGATAATTATATTATGGGGAATTATTACAATGAATCATGGGAGAAGTTTTGTGGTTAATTATTTATTGAGTTTTTATGACTTTGGAGAATATGTCAGTAGTTCATGGGTGATGAATCTGGCTGAATTTTGGTAAATTGTGCTGAATTTTGCTGAACTTTTGGTGAATTTTGTACTGAATTTTTGGTGAATGCGCAAGCATTAACATTGATAATGTTTTTTGTACTAATACTGTGATTTTTTTTATATACTAACGTGGGTGTTGTAATGCTATCAAGGGTGGTGTTTTTTTTTGTTGTGAATTTGGGAGGAATTAACGACACCTTTTTTTGTTATTCTTTTTTTATGAGTTCAGCAGAGAATTGCTTGACATCTACGTGAGTCATGGGGATTAGTTAACAGTCCCGTTGAATTTTTTTTTCCTTTTTTGGAAGTTAGCCATCGCTGACACAAGTTTTTTATCATGGGTAAATTTGAATTTATTTTTTCTCTCCAGTTTGTGAGAATTTTTTCATGTCTCAGTTCTTGACTTGGAGTCATTGTTCAGGGACGTGTTTATGATTTCAGCTGTCTGATGCTGCAAAGAGATTTATGGGAGAATTTTTGCATTTTTTTTTTAATGCATACAAAATGGCACTACATTTTTTTTCTGGATATTTATGCTCCAGAAGTTGTGGGTTACTTGCACAATACATTTGTTGTATTTGTGACAATTTTGCCAGAGATAGGAAACTTGGTTAAGTTTTCTAGTGGCCTATGTCGTAGTGCATATGGAGAAGTCTTTGCTTAGACACTTTGAATTTGGAGTGTTGTTATAATGAGTTGTGGCACATTGGTGATTTTTTCTAGAATTTCCTGGACAATTTTATTTGTCTAGTTTTTGCCCTTTTCAGCAGTTATGCTAAACAGAGAGTTTATAATTTTTGACTATAACATTAAGTTATTCTCTGAAGAATTGGAGGTATATTATTTTGGAGATATACTTTGAGATATAATATATTGGAGATATAATTTCCACAGTTTAGGCCTATGGTGCTGAGAGCTATGTTTAGTTCAATTATTTTGCAGTCATCATTGTTGCAAATGGAGACACCTTTTTGAGATGTGGCAATATTTATGAGTGTGTCAGCTGGGTGCTTTGAGTGCATATTTTTTTGGGAGATGGAGTTACATTTTTGATTATCCTGCTTGGAGATATATTATTCTTTGGGGACTTGTTTTATTCCACATGGAGTTATTGGTGAAATAGAGGTGAACATATTTTGTTACTGGAGTGGTGGTTTTAATAACACGTGGTTATTGGGGAAATAAGAGGAAATATGGTGTGGTGTGGTTATTAATTAAATGGAGGAAATATTTTTATCACCGGAGTGGTTTTATTATTAAGATGGAGATTTATATATTTATATATATGGGGATGGCATTAATCTTTGTGGGTGACCTTTTTTGTGGTTATGATTTTTTTTCAGTTGAATTTCTGGGAGTTTTTTTTGAGCCAAGAGAAGAGTTCTGTGCTTCTTTTTGGTTTCGTGACTAATTGGAGAAGAGTGGCATTACTACATTGTGGTCCTATGAAGATGTTATTTTCGAGGCATATGAATGCTGACTTACAAGTTTATCGTAGTTTTTTTTATCTCAGATAGGTGATAAGTTTTTTTTATAATTGGGCAGTATCATGTGAGAGTTGTCTTTTGAGACAATTTTGAACACCTTAGATATATCCTGGTGATAATTTCGTGAAATGTGCTTACTTAGTGTCAGTATAGAACCTTTTTTTGAGATTCATGGGTTTCTGAAGTTGACTAGACATTTTTATGCTGCAGTTCGAGCACACGTGTCCGCAGGTGGATTTTTTGCTGAAAACGCTGTGATGAATCCGTTGTGCTGACTCTCTTCCTCTAGTGGTGATTGCTCAGAGTTTTTGCAATATCTGGAAATGTTGACCATAGCATTTCATGAAAGTGCACGTGTAAGAGTTGCTTTATGGCCGTGTCCGATCCCGTGAAAAGTTGCGATGGGCAAAACGCGGGGTTATGTATATCATGCATATATTATGTGCTTTATGATGGGGAAGTTCACTTGTCATTATCTTTTTTTTCTTTTTCTTTTTTTTTCTTTCCTTATGAGAGATGTAATTGGGATTGAGCTTTAAATAGCATTTCTTTTTGGACGGGAGATTTAGTTTATCGGCGTTGTGATTTACATAAATGGGTATTTTGTAATTAATTATATGAGCAGTGAGGAGTTTTTGCTGTAACACTGAAGAGATTTTTAATGATTTTGTGGGCTGTTGAAATATCAGAGTTTGAGAGAACATTTTTGATTTTTGGGTCTGGGTTTGTTACATGATTTTTTTTTCTTGGGCTTATTACTTTTCTTCTTTTTTTTTCTTACTTGTGAGAACTTTCGAGTTTGAAATGTGAGTGCAGAAGTCCGTGGAGTTACTGTGAGTTCTTGATTGTGTGTGCTGATGTATGAGTTGGGAGAATTGAGTTAGAGAACTTAATATTTTCTTTGCAGAGTTGTGATAATGACTTATGATTTAGTGGTCATATTAAATGGAGTTAATTGGGAGACGTTCAGTTAGTGTTTCTGAATTTTTGAGGTCATTATTAGATAGAAGTAGTATGTCTGGGGTTAATTTTCTTTTTTGATTGACCGATGACTTGGCTGACATACTTAAACACACCAATGTCTTCGTTCCCCAACGCTAGCAAGACGCCCACCAGCCGTACAGAGATGTTGCTATCGTTTGCCAGGGTACTTAAGAGAGTTTCTATGAGTCTACAGAGTTCTACAGCGCTTTTGGGTTTACAGAAGCCGTTAGCTGTTTTCCACTGGGAGACATTTTGCCTTCCTACAGCGGGCTGCGTCTGTGCAGGAAGTTGCAGACAAAGAGGGATATTCAAGAATCCAAGTTGAGAAAAGTTTATACGCCTAAGTGTTATTGGAGATGAAGCGTGATAGAAATTACTTTATAATGCCAGAGACGTGCAGTTACTACTATATTTTGTGCTTTAAGCCGGCCAATTTGTTTTATATATATTGAGCTGTTCTATGTGGCCTGTGGCTAGGCAGGGGCTAGCCAGGGTAGTGGCCGAGCATCTGTTCGATGAAAGAGGGCTATGATTAATATATAGCATATTTGATGTACCATTTTAATGTGAGGTGCAGACTGATCATTTATAACTTCCCATGGAGACAGAGTCCGAGCGACACCTAGAGAAAGCTGATAAATCTTTTCTGGGCTGGTCAATGTTCATTCTGTGGGTATGTGAGTTCGTGAGGGCTTGTTCAAGGTGCCTTTGAAAACTGGCTGTGACCAGTTATTTGGGGCGTTGACTGAAGAGTGTGAATTTGTGTGTA
>NC_087211.1:8362636-8367636 GCF_015104395.2 Macrobrachium nipponense | reverse complement strand
ATATATATATATATATATATATATATTATATATATATATATATATATATATATATATATATATATATATAATATATATATATATATATATATATGTCTTTCATTTTCAACCACAGAAATTTCTTTTTCGTTCCAATTAAACCCAGTCTTTTCATCCCTCGCAAATTGATCCTTGTGAAGCCCTCCTTTATTCATTCGAAAGCCCCATATTCGTCGTCGGCTATTTCACGGGAAAATAATTATCTGTTTTCCAATTTCCATTTACCTGCGACTTCATATGTCAAAACATTAAGGTAACACAAAATAACAGGCGAGTTTCACATCCCCCCCCTCCCCCCTCTCTCTCTCTCTCTCTCTCTCTCTCTCTCTACTCTGAATGGCAATCGTTCCTTTTAGAATTCCTAAATAAATACAGATATAGGGAAACATTTCTTTCTATTTCGTCAGTACTTCTTTCATGACAGAAGATGGTGTGCGCTGTAGACTCGTAACAAAAACACCGGTGTAATATGCTGGGCACAACGGCTCACCATAAGGCTAACATATAGAACTATACTGATTATGTATATAACGGTCGTTTTAGAGTCAGGGAATATTTTTCGTTTATGTCATCTCACTTAGGTTAAATGATTTTTATATTTTTTATTCATGTAAGTTCTAAAGTAAGTCGCTATTTGAGTACATAAATGCGTTTATGACGACATTTTATAAAGAAATTTACATTTATATATGCATAAGTTGAACTAATTACTGACCAGTTGCTCCCTCTCGTCAAATTTACTCAGTATTATTATTATTATTGTACTTAGGAAGGAGACCCTCTCTCAAGCATACTTTATTAAAAGTAATGGCTACTTCAGCAGCATTACACTTGTAGAGATTCTTCTCTATTTTGCGAATAGCGGCTTTTTCAGTGCTACTTAAACAGGCTAGTAGAGCGCCTATAGAGGTCATGGTAAAATACAGCGTCAAAATAGGTGTATATATTTGAATTTTACAGATAAACTATGATACCATAGTCATCAAAGTCATTAACGATTTTCTCTCTCTCTCTCTCTCTCTCTCTCTCTCTCTTTCTCTCTTTCTTAAAGCGAGCTTTCGTCTGGAGCTGCCAGACATCCTCGGGCTGGGAAGCTGAGGGTGTCCGTCCTCCTTATATCTGTGGTTGACAGCAGGGGGGTCTGCCCAATGCTTGTCTCCTATTGGCTGGTGGCGGTGAGTCTTGTTTTCATTGGCTGCCTGAGCCAGGTCTCAAGCCACTTTCTTCGGGCCGATGGTTGCGTTGCAGCATATCCTGCAGCCGCCTGGACCTCCTAAGCGGCGCTGTACCTCGTTCGGGGGCGTTGTCATCCATAGAGTTGTCATGATCGGTGGTGTCATTGTTGGTGGCAGGTCTTCTCATACTCGTAGGGAGGAGAAATTCTTCCTGCGTCGTATTCGGGAATGCCCCTGATGCCCGTCGGTTGCGCCTGCTGGAGGCGCTACTCATCCAGCAAATAAAACCTACTCTGAATACGACGCAGGAAGAATCCTCCCTACGAGTATGAGAAGACTGCCACCAACAATGACACCACCGATCATGACAACTCTATGGATGACAACGCCCCCGAACGAGGTACTCCTGCAGCCGATGGAAATCAAAGTAGCCGTGATCCCACAGCGTAGCGCAACGCCCATCAATGTTATAGCGCCGCTTAGGAGGTCCAGGCGGCTGCAGGATATGCTGCAACGCAACCATCGGCCCGAAGAAAGTGGCTTGAGACCTGGCTCAGGCAGCCAATGAAAACAAGACTCACCGCCACCAGCCAATAGGAGACAAGCATGGGGCAGACCCCCCCTGCTGTCAACCACAGATATAAGGAGGACGGACACCGCACCAAGATCAGTCCACCCTCAGCTTCCCAGTCCGAGGATGTCTGGCAGCTCCAGACGAAAGCTCGCTTTAAGAAAGAGAGAGAGAGAGAGAGAAAATCGTTAATGACTTTGATGACTATGGTATCATAGTTTATCTGTAAAATTCAAATATATACACCTATTTTGAAGCTGTATTTTACCATGACCTCTATAGGCGCTCTACTAGCCTGTTTAAGTAGCACTGAAAAAGCCGCTATTCGCAAAATAGAGAAAAATCTCTACAAGTGTAATGCTGCTGAAGTAGCCATTACTTTTAATAAGTATTATTATTATTATTATTATTATTATTATTATTATTATTATTATTATTTTTATTATTATTATTATTATTATTCAGAAGATAAACTCTTATTCACATCGAACAATCCTAGAAGGGTCATTGACTTGGAATTCAACCTTCCAAAGAATATTAGGGTGTCCATTTGAAAGAAGTTTCAGGAGGTAATTAGAAATACAGAAAGAAGAGATTCTTTTTGGAGAGGAAAAAAGATAAATAAGTCAATTAAGAGATAAATAGAAGAAAATATAGATAAGCAAGGTTTTTTGTTTTAGGTTAGTAATGCATTACGTACATCTTCGCTTGAACGTTTGAGATTCATTATTCATAACATCCTCTGAAGGGAGGCTGTTCCACAGTCCAAAGGTGTGAGGAATAAAAGACCTCTGGAACTCAGGAGTTCGACAGCGAGGAGGCGCTTTTACTGCAAGTTGGTGCTGCTGCTGTTCAGCGAATCTGGTGGCTTTCGGCAGGAGAAGAGGATCAGGGATCAACAGTGATAGCCAGTGATCTCTGTTCAAATACGTATGAGAAAGTGACACACGAGAGGCCAGATCAACAAGTTTCATATTTATAAAGTCAAGGTTGTCTACGAAACAACATTTCGTGCGCGAAGTTGAAATTCCAAGGAAGACAAATGGAAACTAATTCTTGTTAATGGAAACACTAATTGCTGTTGAAACGAGCGAGCGAAAGAGAGAGAGAGAGAATTTAAATCAATTGCATTACCAGGGTTGGAAAGAGAGAGCGAAAAATGAAACATTTTGCTTTCTGCTGTTATCTGCCTAACCTTTTGAGAAAAGCAGCTGAAATATCTTCAGTATTTCGTGGAATTTGTTGCAAATGAAGGCAACGAATTGGAACAGTAATAATCGCAGGGATCTTCTTCACTGGGAAGTGAAAAAAAATATATTGTAAATAAAGACGTATGGGAAGTAAAAAAAAAATATATGTTAAACAAAGAGTATGGAAAATAAAACAAAATATATGGGAAGTAAATAAAATTTGGTAAATAGAAAAGAAATATGTGGGTGTTGCAGTTAACAAGGGCACTCCACGGAGGAGTGCCTCTCCAAAGCGGACCCTCCTCAGCAAACTCCCGCTACCCCTCAGAAATGGACTCCCCAACATAAATAAGATGATGAAGGCCATGGAACCGAATCAACAGACCCAAGCACGATTTCAGCAAGAGTTTCTGCGACTCGTGCAAAGTGCATGGGCACATTGCTTCCCGGTCGAGATGCCCTAAGAAAGCTACGGTTACTGCCATTGCAATGGCAGGGGCGAATCCATTCTTCAGCTCTAGTAGGCCCTCCAGCGCAGGGCAAAATATTTGTTGCACCTCCCAGAGTTCGCTATCCTGCCCAACAGGTCCGAACTTTCGATGACACTGGTGCGCAGATATCCATCATTCGAGAGGATGAGATTAATTACGGAGCTCGGGTTGACAGGCACCAATTCGTCACAAAGGACATCCTCAACCATGTTAAAATGGTCTTGCTTACTGTCTGGTCGAGAGTCACCCGACCCCACCGCTCTAAGGTATGTACTATGGAGGTTATACCGTCCTGCTAGGACAAGATGAGCCCTTAGAATAAATTTTTTTTTTTAACCAAGTGCAGTGAAATCATTTTTGATACGATTGATTTCAGTATCTAAAAATTCAACATCACAAAGTTTGTACGCTCTCAAATTATATTAGAAATAACACCAAACATATCAAAAATGTTTTCACTGCACTTGGTTACAATACAAATTTTATTCAAAGGGCGCATTTTAAGGCACGTAGAATATATTATGTGGCAAGGGAGAAAAGGAGCTTTCTAGGTAATAATAATAGTGTTTTAGTCTTACCACAAACCAAAGCAAACCCTAGACTTTTAAACGAATATTTGAAATTTTGCAACATTGTCCCAGTATATAAGAATACAAACACTGTTAAAAAATAATGTTAAAAAAAAGGTAGATAAAACACAAGGATGCATTTACAAAATTCCCTGTCAAGAGTGTAATAAAACATATATAGGTGAAACGATTGATTTTGACAGAAGAAAAAGACAAAATTGTGACTCATTAAGGAAAGGTGATAAAAACAACGACCTGTTTTAACATAGACAAAGTAAAAATCTTATGGTTAACCTAGACAAAATGAAAAACATAAAGGTTGTTAATAACACTGAAAAAAGAAAACTTTTAGAATCTATTCTAATGCAAAATGTTGACGGTATGAATATATATAAGAGTAATTTTAAGCTGGACCTTTTCTGTAATGCAATTACGACAAAGCATGTGGTTAGTGTAGTTAAGTTGTTAAACAAGATTGGCAAACACCGTAGGGTAGTTCATTAGGATTAATAAGAACATGATTTGTATGAAGTGTAATAATATTAGCTAATAAAATACCCAAAAGCCAAAACATCACTATGGTTAACTGTAGATTATATTGTGCAACCAGCCCCCAAACCCCACTCCAACCCTTTTTTATTGGTTCAGAAACTTTTTGAAACTAATTTCGATTCAGAGGACATAAGAGTACATAAGATTCCTCTACTTATAATGAGTTAGTCGGGTAGGAAATACGTTCTTGGGAACTAATAATAGCTCTAAAGACCTACAGTAATGGGGAAAATATTTTTTTTAGAATAATGTGATCTCACATCTTTGTCTGGTTAAGCACAGAAATATTTAATATAATACACACACACACACACACACACCATATATATATATATATATATATATAATATATATATATATATATAATATATATATAGTATATATTATATATATATATATATATAAGTATGTAT
>NC_087211.1:8340136-8355136 GCF_015104395.2 Macrobrachium nipponense | reverse complement strand
CACACACACACATCCATACAATCAAATTCCAGTTGCTGAATTCCAATGTGCTCCCAATCGACTGTACTCAAGCGGACCTTTTCCCCTCTTATTCTCTGTGTACATTCAAACTGAAACTTTAACATTGTTTTTAACACTATTCCAATAGCCATCAATATGTAACACAGAGGCAAAAATGGGTGAAATAATTCCTTATATGTATCACTGACAATTATCTAAATGATTTGGCATCTTTATTATGTATTTTAATCCTATTTTGCAAAAATTGGTACAGTATTACTACGAATATCATATTGTGGGTTCAAGTTGCTAGAAAAAAATAAAAAACATTATAAAAGCGTTGTTATCGTCTACCCAATGGCATTCGAGCACTTCGGCAGCCAGCCAGAGTTGGAAACTGGTTAGTCTTAGTATATCTCAGGACATAACGTCACCACATCTGGGCCGTAATTTGAGTGCGAATTGTCCGGTAGAATGGGCAGGTTGGGATTTAGAGCCTATACCCACAAGCAATTTCAGTTAATGCTTCTGGGCTTCGCTTTTGTTGGGCCTGGATGCTACTCTGGATTTACAGACACTTACAGATTTACCCCCAACTGACTTTGGGAACAAACTGCAGCCGTTAAACATGAAACGACACAAGTAGGAAATTTGTCAGAATGGGAATATGAACGCTGTTTAGTTCTGACATACTGATGATGCTATTCACATCTACGTCCAGCGTTATATTAAACTGAGCTCCGTTGCGTTTCCATCGTGATTTGTTGGACTCTGAGTACAAAGACGGTCGTAGTCGTCAAATGATGCTGAGAGAGATTTTAATAAGGTCTCGTTGTAATATGTGTAAGAAAAAACTTGATGTGCAACAATTTCGTGTCTGACAGGAAGCCACGAAATCAAATAAATCATCCCAACATGATTTTACGTCATTTGTATGATGATATGAATTTCCTTTGTTACCTTTTATTCAATGAAGGTGGCTCACTTTTGAAAGGCTTTTTGCCCCGAACTAATGTGCGAGGCCAACAGATTATAATCCAGATGTTGCTCTCTAAACATAGTACAGGAGAGAGACTGGAAACACAGAATCACAACTGCAACCCACCCAGTTCCGAGACCTTCCCTGAAAAAGCAGGAGGCCATATCTTCAAAAGTAACCATAGAATCCTCTTGAAAATAATCTCATTATGTATCCAACACCCCATTAGCCTATCACATTCATATTTAAACCACCCTAACCTAGGGGCATGGCAAAAAAATAACCGGTGCTTGTGCAATGCAAGTATACATCGCGAGACTTTGCAACCCAGGATTGTATCCACTGTTTTATATTATCACAAAATCCCTCGTGAAATATTGTAAACAGAATATTATTGTAAAATCAATAAACATAAGTTTCCGGAATCATCTGTGACGACTGGTGCTATCATTTATAAATAAGTAAGGCTCTATTCACAAATAATGTTAAAAGTAATTATAGTTTACTAATAATGTTAACATAGTCAAATACTAAGAGTAAGTTTGTTTCTACAACTGTGACGATGATAATTATCTGGAGAAAGGTTTTCAACAGAATGAAACCTTCCACTTCAACACCTCTGAACTGACTGGACATTTGTTCATCAGAACAAATGGAAATTTCCCCAGTGTCATTGTCTCTCGTCTCTCACCATCATCTCTCATGAGAGATAAAATGCAAATGAAGGAACGACTCAGCCGACAAGGGCCATCAGAAGACGCGAAATTTATAAACCTCTTTACGGATATAGGCTTATCGCGATGATTATGGAACATCTCTGTGATTGGTTTAGCAACGTTAAAAAAAAAAGTACGTTCCCTGTTTTTCTGACTCATCATCATTTTATGGCAAGGTGAGTTGTGGATTCAGTGAAGGAAATAAAAAAATAAACTTACAAAAAGTTGTTATGTCTATGTTAAACAATTCGTAATAGGGTTCATTAATCAGTGGGACTCGAAAAATGCCTTCCTTCGTTGTTCATAATACTAGCTTTATTTTTCCCTCGGCTCATTCTCTCCAGAGAGAATCGCTGGGCCGTCTTCCTCAAATATTCATCTTCCCATTCTTTTGTCTTTGTGAAACGTGGACTTACCCACGCGAATCACTCCTATCATTCATCAGGATCTTATGGGCGCATGCGCTTGACTGACTGATTACTGCACCGATGTTAGTGTCGGGAACTTAATTAAAGTTGGCGAAATATTGTTAACAAAGGATGTCATTTACATAATCTGATTAATCTTAAGCAACAGCCAAAGATATTCACAAGCAGGAGAGATGGTGCGCTTATTCTCAGAGATTATATATTTTATGCTAAACAATGCTATGACTGACAAGCTTTCAGACGTTTTGTAACCTGTTAGATTTGTACCAAAGATAAAAAAGACAAATTCTTTATTCATTTACTTTAAAAAAAATGTAATAATAAATTTTCTGAGCAACGATCTGGGGACTTTCTGCCATGTTTACTAAAAATTTCGGTACAAGTTTTAGCTGTAATCGAGGAAAATTTCACTAGTATTTTTTAATCTGTATTATCTTTTTTTTTTTTTTTTCCCGGAACCAAAATCAATGCTCGGATGACGTCCCATACAAAGCGAGAGAAGAAACTGCAGGTTTTTCAAAATATTGCCGCGTCCTTTTCCGTTAAGGTCGTAACGTCCAAGAACAGATGGAAAGATGCAACGGTTCGACGTGTTTTTTTTTTTTTTTTTTTTTTTTTTTTTTGCAACAGGAACGGCGAGACATAAACTCGGCGCGAAGCAGAATGAAGTACGGATTAAACCTGCTCGTGTCTTCATGCTTCGACAGAAGCTAAAACATTCTGTAAATTGATTCTTCAAGAATGAAAATGATATCTGGTTGTTCTGAACATTTACCACGTATTATAAAAATTATCATGCTCCTTTCAAAATGAAGGTTATTACCAAATAATTTTCAATGATAAAAATGACAATACTTTGTTGTGTGCTATCTTTAAGAGTGATATTGCTACAGGGTTGTATGTCGAATCATACTTTTACGAACACTTATCACACAATAAAAATATTATGCCCAACATCGAAATAAGAGCTATTCCCGAAAAAAAAGTGAACATCACGTTACCCATCAAATAAAGTGAACATCATGTTACCTATCAAATAACAATATAAAGTTGTAATGTAGCATGCGATATATGATTTCGGAAATTGTCAAATACTAAAAAACCATCTATATTTTTATCTTCCCTCCCACACACCCTGATAAAAACGTTTTCGATTGTCAAGGGATCGAATGAATCACTGTAAAGCCTAAATTTGAATTTTGGGATATTCGAATAAATTCAGATTTATCTCTATATCTCTGCACATTTCATCATTTACATCAATTGGTCGCTCGAAAAGAAGATAAATGCAACAGTAGCATTTATTATCATACTTGTATTCAAATATATATATATATATATATATATATATATATATATATATATATATATATATATATATATATATATATATATATATATATATATATATATATATATATATATATAGTATATATATATATATATATATATATAGATATATATATATATATATATATATATATATATATATATATATATATATATATATATATATATATATATATATATATATATATAGATATATATATATATATATATATATATATATATATATTATATATATATATATATATATATAAGAAAATACACGTATGATAATAGTGCTACTGTTGCATTTATCTTCTTTTCGAACGACCGATTGATGTAAATGATGAAATGTGCATTAGATAAATCAGAATGTGGTTTTTATCATGAGAGAGAGAGAGAGATTGAGAGAGAGAGAGAGAGAAGAGAGAGAGAGAGAGAGAGATATCTGATGTTAAAAGATGATATAGTATATACGTATGTAGTATGTGTATATATATATATATATATATATATATATATATATATATATATATATATATATATATATATATATATATATATATATATATATATATATATATACACACATCACCTTCAACATCAGAAATTTATCTCTCTCTCTCTCCTCTCTCTCTCTCTCTCTCTCTCTCTCTCTCTCGTGAAAAAACCACATTGCCTCCAGACGTTGAATTAGGTAATGGGATTCAGAAGCCTAATGACCCGAAAAATGAGAAGGAATAAGATCAACTCACAGGTTTTCAAGGTCTGGGCGATGCTTGTATACTATAGCAATTCGTTTCACCTTACTCTCGAGAGGTGTAATTCCTAAAAAAAACGTAGAAGAAGCGAGAGAGAGAGAGAGAGAGAGAGAGAGAGAGAGAGAGAGAGAGAGAGAGAGAGAGAGAGAAATTATAATTTTCATGTCCTGAGTTCTACCTTCTCTCTGATTCAATTTATTCTTAAAACTACTTTTCTCATGTTCTTCCTTATCATATTAACATAAGTAATTATATATTAACTGAAGGCTTAGCAATGATAATGATTAAAACTTCGAAAGCACTACAAACTGGAAACATAAAGTAGGTGTCACCTATCACTTGTCAATTCATCGAGAATGTGAACTACGATATTTATCTTATTATTATAGGCCTCTTTAGCTTAACGAATATTTTCAGTTACAAAGCTTGAGCCAGAGCTAATTATTGATACCAGCTACCTTCTAAAGAAATAGGCGTCTTTGCTGACAATGCATTAGATTTTCTTCAACCTTCAGCGTTTTATGAATGGAAAACAAAAGATGTTTTTCCTCTAAACGATGAATTTTGTATCTGCTTGACATCGCGTTTCGCCCATTTTGACGTTTCACTTCGCCGTGAAAGGCGAGCGACCTTTTCAATGTTCTTTCTTCCATTTCCAGTCATCAATAAAAACATCTATTGCCTTCAAGGTACTATATAATCTTGGCTAACAATGTTTCTACTGCGATGTTAATCTCATTCATTTTGACAAGATTCATAAAGGCCACTATATTGTAATGAGGGCGTCTAATTAAAAATAATGAGACCACTCTACGCTAATGGAAATTTCTATCCCTCATAAGTCACGGATTAACCTGAACTAGGTCAGGAACTCATCTAATATGAGTATTATCTTAGGTTAATGGTTTCTGGAAAACTTCCTGCATTGTGTCAATTTTGGCTTTTTGTTGGGCAAACCTCCTTTTCGTCATTTTGGCCCCAAAAAATCTCAGTTATGTCCAACAAGGATGAATTATTCGTGATTTTAATATTTCGTATAAGGATAAGCATGCATGTATTAGGGCTTGTGCCTTGTATGATAAGGCGCCCTATGAGGTAATGTTAGACTTGCGATAATCTATACGCTAAGTCGGTTGGTATTGCACTTCCATCTTCAATGGAGTGTCTGGGGGTTTGTAGATCATTTACGAAGTCGGTATTATCTTGTTGGTTATTACGACGATGTGTTAAACTCATGGTGAGGAGGTTCTTGTAGAAAACACTAAGTATAAAAAATTATATATTCTTCTGAAGTTTTACATGGTGAAGATCAGATATGATTGTACAAGTCTTCGAATAACGATAGCTTGATCGCTTCTGCCAATGATGATGGCTAATCCTATTCCTCTACATGATAAAGCTTAGGTAAATAGGTACAGGTCTTCTAATGACGATAGCTAACTCTGTTCTGCCTGTCTACCATCTCTGTTACAAGTTATGAAGGAACAGACAGTAGTTCGAACATATGAACATACATACAAATGACATAGTTTCATACGAACACACAATCAAAATGAGACACGCTACAGATCACGTAGTAGGCCGTTTGAATTATAGGTCGGGGTAGTTGTCTCAAGCAGGGAGCTTGGACTAATGTTTATAACAATTGAATGACTACAGGTGACGGCATGTTATCTTAGCCTACATACTTATTGTATACGTCATCTTTAGCGTCTCTAGTATGATCACATTCCTGCAAGCAATCTGGTTGACCTCTTTAGTTTTAGAACTTTTATATATATGGACTAACATTCCATATTTTTTATTATGTAAACACTTACATCAGCTCGGTCAGCTACCAAAACCAACTACTGAATATTACTCAAACTTGACTTGCATTTGACTTATAGGAGTGTGATACAGACACTATGTGAATATATATATATATATATATATATATATATATATATATATATATATTATATATATATATATATATATATATATATATATAAGTAAATAAAAATTCATGGTATACATGAATTGATTCAAGTAGTAAAATATAAAACAATGATATTGGTAAATAATAGTGATCACGTGATATATAATGATACAGTTTTTTCACTTCATCCCATTAAGATACATATGCTACAGAAAAATACTAAATGACTCTGATAATTGCTAGAATGAGATTAATATGTATAAAAACATAGTTAACTGATAAAAATTTCATATATGAATTGATAACATTCATTAATGTTTATGCTGACTGATTCATTAATCAATATACTAACTCATATATAACTGCAGATATTGGTAAGATAAAAGGGAACAGATTGATTATAGGCTACCTGATTTGTTTATACATATGTATATGGATTCATATAATTATGATTAATATAGTGCACTTTAAAATAGTTCCTATTGCGTACACGCAAAAGATATATTTCGATTCCGTTATTTATGATCATTTATATATAGATTCCTAGTGCGTACACGCAAAAAATATATTCGATTCGTTATTTATGATCATTTATATATGGATACATGATACTTTATATATATAGGATACATGACCGAGGTTATACCGAGTTATCACTTCACTTTTAACTAACGTTCGAACAACTTTTCGTCCATTACACAGTTCCAGACAACCACCTATAGCCCAATGAAACGGCCTATTTTCACAGGGTTAAAACAAGGGAAAATTTGCCTGGGCGGGTCCAACGTTCTATTTTTGTGCTCATACTTATTCTCTGCATCCTAAGCTACACGATTACGTTCGCGATGAATAACAAAAAAACATCCCCAGCACGAGTTCCTTCGCCAGCCAAAGTAGAGTTGAATATCCTTCGGGTCGTAATTGTCGGAAGTATGTCCCTTTCGTAGTCGATTCCGACAGCCGCCGGAGCATTCGCATTAAAACGAGATTAACGACGAGATACGGTGGTCGCCGTGAAGAAGTCCATGAAATTCCTTTCACATTGTAGGCGGTTGTTACTTGACTGTAGTCGTCCGCTGCAATGAACGATTTTTTGGAAGTTGCGATGTGAAACTCTCGTACTGCAGGATACTGTAACCAGTTCCATTATCAGCCTGCAAGTGAAATTATACTTGTCACAAGGGCAAAGTAAATTCAGACGACATCCAAATACAGGGGGGGAGAGCCATTTAGACCAGACGTAACCCACATGAATTCGCTGATATTTTGGAATTCAAAAGAATCCGCTGTCCACTTTTTTTAACTTTTTTTATCCATGGCATTAACAATGAGTGAACCTATCCAGGTCCTATGATGACTTGTAAAAATATCCATAATTATAAAAAAATAAATAGATATCATTACGAATCTCAAAGAAAATTCGATATTACTGGGTAGTTAAAGTTACTAGACAAAGAAGTGGAAACGGAGATAATTGTAAGATTGCCAGGCAACATAAGAGTCAAAGAGAAGATTAATCATGATTCTATGTGCCCTAACAAAAGTTTCATATTCAATTTTCTCGTGCGCATCCTCTGAGGTTAACTTTTAAAACATTATTAATAGGTAGAGATGCAACGAAAAACCCACTATGTAACTAATTTCTATATAAACTTTGGGTTTTTCAAGAAAATGTAAAATTTTCCCATGAATGTGATTTACCTGGATTGTAAATAAGCTAATGTTGCGAAGTAAATAATCCATATCCATATCGTGATACTTCTAAATGTCCTATGAGGTTCAGAAAAAATTAATTCATTTTGATGTTATAGAAATTCTATTTCCTTATTTTGTTTTATTAATTTTAAAATGATTGCAAGTTGCATTGCGCATACCGATAGACACTTGTACCTAACGTCTGCCTTGCCCATGAGAAGTTCGGGCTAAGCATTCCTTTCTCCAGTCAATCTGCTTTTGCAAGCAGAGACGACACACAGATGAAGCCTGTGTAAGCAGATTATTGAGGTTAAAAGGAACAAATGCTGATCGGCAATGATGACGTCGTCACTTGCAGGAGATTGCTCTCAGCCAGCTAAGAGTTACGTTACTTGCTGTAATAAATACGACTTTAGGATAAATTTTTTGTTTTTTGTTTTTAATACTCCGACCCCCACATGAGAAGAATGTCTGAAAAAAACAGTACCAAAATTGAACAATATATTAGTTTCATGTTGGAAAAACCTGCATGATTATGTAAATTAAATATTCCTTATTCAAACTAATGAAAAAAGGTTTCCATACAAATTCTATATATATTATTAGCCCTGTATAAGATTCATATAGGATTATTCCATAGATAAGATTTTCACTTCTAGACTTCCTGACTTTAAAATCTCTTTTATTTTTATTTTATTTATATATTTATTTATTATTAGGGTTATTATTATTATTATTGACTACGAATATAAATTACTGGACAGACAATATGTCAGTAGATTTTGGATATGTGTTTGAACTTTTAGCTTATTTGTCATTACTAAAGCGTTAAGTTAGAGTTCAATTCTTTACGCATATATATTTGGATATTTAATTATCTATGGTTACGTTTTGCTTATTGATTTTATCGTGATTCCTTTTTTATTATAATTTGTAACCCTTCCGACTTCTTACGGAGTGTATATATTGACTCCACTTGTATCCATATTTATTTTTTTATTTTTTTTATATTTATTTATTATATATTTTTGTATATATATTTGATAAATTAATGGTTGGCTTGAATATGTGGAAAAGTGTTCTAGCGGCGGCGTACCGTATAAGGCTACTTGCGGCATCAATTCTATAGATACAGATATAAATGATAAAGGTATTTAAAACCGCAAGAACCGCTATAATCCAGTTTCGGATCCCAATATCACGAGTTGTAACTCGTAAGACATTGACACTTCCTATTTAATTATCCGGTATTCTACCAAACCGATTGACTCTGGGTGATATATATTATTGGTTTTCTTAATGGAAAGGAATTCACACAACGTGTTAAGGATTTATTATTATTGATTTACACCACCCGAGTCACAGATTATTATGTGTTGAATTCCATATTTACTGATTTAGCACTCATAAATATTCCTAACGCACTCAATTGCGTGTTTGTTTTTAGTGCTTTATTAATTCTATATAACGTGTCAAGGAACTATTAACACTAAGAGGTTTATTCCCTCTGTCAGACTCGTAATTCTGTTTAATTAAAAATTCGACGTATATTCTTTCAAGGATTGATTTGGCACAGGATAGGCCCTTAACTGACAGGTGTCTTAGTTTGTCCCTTGTTTTCATGACACGTGTTTACAATCAGTTATGTGCTTTTTATATCTGTAAGCATTGTAGCCAGTAAAATAGTGATTTTGGCTTTCTGTGACATAATAAGGAACCCTGGATGACGGAATGCAACCAGTTTATGACGATTGGTATGAGAGAGATTATAACTACTACCTGGTCGTTAGTCCTCTGCTGTGTTCTTCGGGTTTTCCTCGTCACAGACCTACATAGAAACATTACATTTGATTACATTATTCTGATACACATACTATAAATATACTTTTGCTTTAGGTTTCTGCTCGAGTGTTTTTATTGTTTTTGCCTAGCCACTGACCCTGTTTCCGTTTCGAAGTGTTTATTGTTTGGTGTTTATTGTTTTGCTTATCACTGTTGACACTTGCTTTGTTCAGTTTGTAACAGTTCTGCGCTCCAACCCAGATATTCAATGCTCGCGATCTCTTGGGTTAAGGAATTTTCTTGTTTAGATACGGTTTTAACAATAGGCACGGATGTTTCTATATCTTTTAGTCTAATTAATGGTTCTTTGCTGTATGGTGCGGATTGCGGGATAATGCGTCAGCTATGATATTTGCTTTCCCAGTAGATATCTTATCTTGGCTCCAAAGACCTGAATGATCATTTGTCACCGAGTTCTTTTGGACTGTGATTAAAGCCTTTGAAAAACTTGGTAAAGGACTCATGTTCAGTAAGGACTTTATCAGGATAGCCATAGATTATGAACGTAAAAATGTACTAGTGTTAAAGATACCTAGCCCTTCCTTGCCTATTACTGCATATTTACTTTCAGAGGGCTTTAGTTACGTGAATAAAAAGCTATAGGGAAGAACTGTTTATCATATTACTGAAGTAGTATCTCTTACCCCTTGGTCTGAGGCGTCTGTTGCAATAAAAAAAAAATTCTTATTTAAATCAGGGAGGGATTTTTTTAAGTTAGGTAAGCTGCATTTTCCGCTTTTAAGATATCGAACGCCTGTTGATGCTTTTCAGACCATAATAAATCTACGCTCTTCTTCGTAAGATCTGTTAAAGGAGCTGTCATGATTGAAGAGTTACATATTTACATACGTTGTAATACCCACTACAGCACAAAAGTGCTGTATCCCCCTTTTACGTTAATAAGTACCGGGAAAGTTATGAATAGCCGACACCTTACCGGATGGACTACTTTTAAGACCTTGACCAGACACATAAAACTAGATAAACATGTTCGTTTTTAAAAACTCACATTTAGATATTTTACTCTGAGATTATTTGTCTTGTCTCTGTAGCACTAGCTCTAGTTATGTGAATGTACTTCTAAGGTATTAGAAAGGATTACAAGATCATCCATATAGGCATGTAGGTTATCCCCTAAAAGTCTCCAAACACTATATTGTAATTGGGGTGCAACGTAAGCCGGAGGCATACGTAAAAAATTGATAATGTCCCCTGAGTGTGCTGAAACGGAGTATGAGGTACAATCACTTAGGTAATGGTATCTGGTAAAAGCTTTTAAGTAAGTCCAAGCTGGTGAAAAATTTATTCTAACCTAACAGAGATAAGATGTCGTCGCTACATGGCACTGGAAACTATCGTAGTCGTTTCCTTGTTAAGCTCGACAGAAATCTACGCAGATAGGCCAAGTCCGATCTTTTATGGCATGACTTTTGAGGGAAAAATTATATGGGCTTATTTGATTTCCTAATGACTCCTATTACTAACATTTTTTCAACTTCGTCTTTATCTCTATTTGAAATTTCATTGAGAATCTATACGGAAGGTACGTAAATAGCTTTATGTTTGTCCTTAGACCGTGGTTTTTGTGTTAAATTACATCCGTTTTTCCCAGAGATCACTCGCTAGTGGAGAAACTTCCTGGTATTCAGGTAAAAGATAAAAAAAAAATTTCTGCTGAATCACCTCTGCTTGAATGACTTTACTGATATTACTTTAGATAGATTATCAGAGAGATTCATCCACGACTGATTGGGCGGGATTAAAAGTTTAGCAACAATAAGAAATGCGATATTATATGTATAGGTTTTTGTGGATTACTATATTAACTTGTTTGCAGCGAGTCAACCGTGTCTAGGGCTTTGTTCGCGGAAAAATCGTTATATTTCAGAGTGTCGGGAAGGATTAAAATTTCATTTCCCAGCAAAGTCTTTTTTTTTTTACACGCACTAAGACATTCGAGGGTGCATGCTTCTCGAGATTTTTGCGTGCAAAATGCGACTGCGGTTGTGGGAGAATTTTGTTGGGTCATTTGAACAATGTTACGATTTATGAGACAAATGTATAGTTCCTTTATATAAGTTATTATTTGATTAACTGTCTCATTTTTTGTTTTGTTCAAACGGATTTTTAATATGTTTGAAGGTTTATAGGATTTCCCTTTGATAAACACGCTTATTTTGCAGGGATGTAAGATAATATTTTGTATACCCCTAGATGAATCTTACAATTACACTAGATACAGATCAATGTGTTTTATAACTATAGAGGTATCTGTAAGCGCTCGCTTATCCGGACTTCTCATTAGGGAAGTTCGAACAAACAGACGGTGAGTCCCGTAAATACAGGATATTACGGTGTACTAAAGAAATAAAAAAAAAACAAGATATTTCTAATTTTTTACGGCGCGTACAGTCGGGCTTTATCCACCACTACTTATAATAACTTACGTATTAAAAAAAAAACGAAAACCTGCTCTGATTACTTTATACGGTCGTGTGTTTCATAGGAAAAATCCTTTTAATTCAAAGATATCGGTATGTATGAACCAACATCGCTTTTCCCCACTCTGACTAGAGTCGCTTATTGTAGGAGAGGATTTGCTTAATGCTTTGAACACTTCGGCAGTTTTGATGACTGACCTTGACCGCTTGACTAGGTGACACAGTCACCGAGTTTGCTTGTTTGATTCTGAACGGCTACTGTTTCTATTTTTTTTTTGTTTTTTTTTTTTGTAATAATTAAGATCCTTCTCTTTATTACCATCGGCAACGTATTGTGTGTTTTTTAGCATTATGTTTGCTGGTTTACGTATAAAAGCAATGAATGACGAACTATTAGGAACTGAGCGATTACTATAAGACAAGTTATCACTACTGCATTCAATATTAACTGTTTGTACTTCATTCTTTGCTAAAATTTTGAAATTAGGAGGGATTCCTGGTCAGCGCATTTAGCCTGATGAAAGTTTTTTACAGACATGTTATTCCTTGCAATCCAGCCCATATTTTAAAAGTTAAGTTGAGTCATTGAGGTTCGATATTTTATATAAACTCAAAAAACTCAAGGCTAAAACTGCGATCGGACTTTGCAAAGGAGGAATCATTTATTGTCATGACCCGAAATAGTGTTACCTCTAATTTATCTAGATTTGTACGGGTGTTTCCACTTGTTTTTGTGTGTTTTCTAATCACTACGGTGCCTTAACGACCCTATCCATGCATCTGTATAAAATACAGACGTCCACTGCGTAAACGCCATATTCACTGTTTAATATGATTTGTTACGTAAGGGAATTAATAATCACCAAAATGATAAAATTAACATAGTATATGATTATGATATTTCAGTAGAACTTCTGGAAACAGACACTCAAAGGAAAATTAAAAACTCGCAGTTAGCGAATCTCAATGATGTTGATAATTTCTGTAAAAAAGTAAGATTAAGAATGTCTCGTAACTTCAGCCACAGGAATAACGAAATTCGACCTGCAAAGGAAACACTCAAAGTTACTCCAAATGAATAAAAAATTGTACTTAGCTTGCTTTTGTGAGTAAGTCACGGTGTTCCGATAACGACACACGGCCTTGGTCCTCCTTCTCTATTTGAGCGGATGACCTGGTTTGGCTTCAGTTTTCCCCCGTGCGCGTTGTTTTCGATGATTCGAGCCCTTGAAAGATCCGATGCTGCAGACGCGTTCGGTTTTGTTTCTTGAAGTGCCGGAAACGCTCACTAACGATGTTTTCTTGAATGATTCTAATGAGAGACGAAGCTTGCGTTGTCGTAGGAAAAAGGACACGTCGGTTTTGTTTCTTGAAGTTATTCACTAACGATGATACTTCTTATGATACATGATTTACTATTCTGGTTTTTCTTCGTAGGACGTTGTAGAGTTCTTCTGGTACGCTGGCCACCAATATTAGGGCTTGTGCCTTGTATGATAAGGCGCCCTATGAGGTAATGTTAGACTTGCGATAATCTATACGCTAAGTCGGTTGGTATTGCACTTCCATCTTCAATGGAGTGTCTGGGGGTTTGTAGATCATTTACGAAGTCAGTATTATCTTGTTGGTTATTACGACGATGTGTTAAACTCATGGTGAGGAGGTTCTTGTAGAAAACACTAAGTATAAAAAATTATATATTCTTCTGAAGTTTTACATGTGAAGATCAGATATGATTGTACAAGTTCTTCTAATACGATAGCTTGATCGCTTCTGCCAATGATGATGGCTAATCCTATTCCTCTACATGATAAAGCTTAGGTAAAGAGGTACAGGTCTTCTAATGACGATAGCTAACTCTGTTCTGCCTGTCTACCATCTCTGTTACAAGTTATGAAGGAACAGACAGTAGTTCGAACATATGAACATAAATACAAATGACATAGTTTCATACGAACACACAATCAAAATGAGGACACGCTACAGATCACGTAGGCCGTTTGAATTATAGGTCGGGGTGGGGTTAGTTTGTCTCAAGCAGGGAGCTTGGACTAATGTTTTATAAACAATTGAATGACTACAGGTGACGGCATGTTATCTTAGCCTACATACTTATTGTATACGTCATCTTAGCGTCTCTAGTCTGATCACATTCCTGCAAGCAATCTGGTTGACCTCTTTAGTTTTAGACTTTTATATATATGGACTAACATTCCATATTTTTATTATGTAAACACTTACACATGCATAGTCTCACATTGGGTGTTTTTTCATAGAGCCGTTTCCATACTTGTTGGCTTGTTCCATATAAAAAAGGGTTAATCTTCTGATTAATAATAATAATAAATCGACGAGTTTCTCTCTAACAGCAATTAAATCTTCAGTTCATTTGTTCAAGGACTAAATGAAATTTGAACAGTTGCTGTATAAATTACCCAAAAAAAAAAAAAAACTGCTACAAAAAAACTCACCCGAGAGATTAATAATAATAATAATAATAATAATAATAATAATAATAATAATATAATAATAATAATACAAAAAGGCAAAAGTACGAGAACAGAAGGGACAAAGCTACCAGATGGGAGCAACATCAAACACATAGATGAGACGGATACAAATACCTGGGAATATTGGAAGGAGGGATATAAAACACCAAGAGATGAAGGACACGATCAGGAAAGAATAATATGCAGAGACTCAAGGCGATACTCAAGTCAAAACTCAACGCCGGAAATATAGATAAAAGCAAAGCCATAAGCATATGGGCAGTGCCAGTAATCAGATACAGCGCAGGAATAGTGGAATGGACGAAGGCAGAACTCCGCAGCATAGATCAGAAAAACCAGGAAACATATGACAATGCACAAAGCACTACAACCAAGAGCAAA
>NC_087211.1:8325136-8332636 GCF_015104395.2 Macrobrachium nipponense | reverse complement strand
TGGCCTCTATAAGATTATTCTAATCACAAAGCCTTGGGATTATTATTATTATTATTATTATTTTTTTTTTTTTTTGCTCTATCACAGTCCTCCAATTCGACTGGGTGGATTTATAGTGTGGGTTCCGGGTTGCATCCTGCCTCCTTAGGAGTCCATCACTTTTCTTACTATGTGTGCCGTTTCTAGGATCACACTCTTCTGCATGAGTCCTGGAGCTACTTCAGCCTCTAGTTTTTCTAGATTCCTTTTCAGGGATCTTGGGATCGTGCCTAGTGCTCCTATGATTATGAGTACGATTTCCACTGGCAAATCCCATATCCTTCTTATTTCTATTTCAGATCTTGATACTTATCCATTTTTTCCCTCTCTTTCTCTTCAACTCTGGTGTCCCATGGTATTGCGACATCAATGAGTGATACTTTCTTCTTGACTTTGTCAATCAACGTCACGTCTGGTCTGTTTGCACGTATCACCCTATCTGTTCTGATACCATAGTCCCAGAGGATCTTTGCCTGATCGTTTTCTATCACTCCTTCAGGTTGGTGCTCGTACCACTTATTACTGCAAGGTAGCTGATGTTTCTTACACAGGCTCCAGTGGAGGGCTTTTGCCACTGAATCATGCCTCTTTTTGTACTGGTTCTGTGCAAGTGCCGGGCATTCACTTGCTATGTGGTTATGGTTTCATTTTTCGTATTGCACTTCCTACATATGGGAGAGATGTTATTTCCGTCTATCGTTCTTTGAACATATCTGGTTCTTAGGGCCTGATCTTGTGCCACTGTTATCATTCCTTCGTTTCCTTCTTTAGCTCTCCCCTCTGTAGCCATTGCCAATTGTCATCGCTGGCTAGTTCTTTAGTCTGTTCTCATGTATTGTCCTCCATGCATTGGTTTTTTTGTGCCAGTCCTCTGTTCTGTCTGTCTTTCTCCTGTCTCTGTATATTTCTGGTCTTCGTCTACTTTTATTAGTCCTTCTTTGCCCATGCACTTTTTAGCCACTCGTCTTCACTGGTTTTCAGATATTTGCCCCAGTGCTCTGTTCTCGATGTTGACGCAGTCCCTCTATACTTAGTAGTCCTCTCCCTCCTTCCTTTCGTGTTATGTATAGTCTGTCCGTATTTGCTCTTGGGTGTAGTGCTTTGTGTATTGTCATATTGTTTCCTGGTTTTCTGATCTATGCTGCGGAGTTCTCTGCCTTCGTCCATTCCACTATTCCTGCGCTGTATCTGATTACTGGCACTGCCCATGTGTTTATGGCTTTTATCATATTTCCACCATTGAGTTTTGACTTGAGTATCGCCTTGTGTCTCTGCATATATTCTTTCCTGATCGTGTCCTTCATCTCTTGGTGTTTTGATGTTGCTCCCATCTGGTAGCTTTATCCCTTCAGTTCTCGTTACTTTGCCTTTTTGTATGTTGACTAAGGCGCATTTTTCTATTCCGAACTCCATCCTGATGTCCCCAGATACAATCCTTACAGTCTGGATTACGGTATCTATTTCCTTGATGCTCTTACTATACAGCTTGATGTCGACCATGAACATCAGATGGTTGATTCTGTTGCCTCTTTTCTTGAGTTGGTACCCGGCATCCATCTTCTGTAGTACCTTTGTCATGGGAATCATGGCTACTACGAAGAGTAGTGGGGATAGTGAGTCGCCCTGGAAGATCCCTCTCCTGATATTAACCTCTGCTAGTCTTATTCAGAGCTTGTAAGTATTGTATTCCAGTTGCGCATTGTATTTTTGAGGAAGCTGATGGTGTTTTCCTCTGCCCCATATATTTTCAGGCATTCTATTAGCCATGTGTGTGGTATCATGTCGAAGGCTTTCTTATAGTCTATCCATGCCATGCTTAAGTTGGTTTTCCTTCTCCTACTGTTCTTCATTACCATTTTGTCTATCAGGAGCTGGTCTTTTGTGCCCCTACACTTCCTTCTGCAGCCTTTCTCTAGGTAGTTGTATAGCCTTTCACTGATGATACCTGTTAGTAACTTCCACATTACTGGTAGGCAGGTGATAGGCCTGTAGTTACTGGCTATATTTCCCTTACTCTTGTCTTTTTGTACTAAGGATGTTCTTCCTGAGGCCATCCATTTGGGTGCTTGGTGATTTGAGATATAATGCTGGAGTTGTTCTGCTATTCGTGGGTGTAGGGCCTTGAAGGTTTTGAGCCAGTATCCATGGACTTCATCGGGACCTGGTGCTTTCCAGTTTGGCATTTTCTTTAGTTGGTGTCTGACTGTGTCTGTCGTGATCTCTGTGAATCTTTGTTTTATTCTCCCTGTTTCTTCTTCCTTGACTTCCTGGAGCCATGTTGCATGTTTGTTGTGTGATACCGGATTGCTCCATATGTTTTCCAGAGTCCTCTTACTTGGTTCGGCTTCAGGAATTTCTGGGTTGTTGTCTTCCCCTCTTAGTTGGCTGTATAGTCTTTTCTGGTTGGTTCCGAATAGTTTGTTCTGTTGGTATCCCTTATTCCTGTTCATGTACCGTTGGATCTTATGTGCTTTGGCCTTAAGCCTCTGTTTTACATCTTCTATTGTGTTGTTTAGTCCCCTCTCTTGTACTTTGTATTTCTCGTTGAGTTCCTCCCCTGTTTTCTTGCTTCTTAGCCTTTTTTCTGCCATCTCTTTCAGTTCACTCAAGTCAGATCTCATCACCATGATTTGCTTATTATTATTATTATTATTATTATTATTATTATTATTATTATTATTATTATTATTATTATTATTATTATTATTATTATTATTATTATTATTATTATTCAGAAGATGAACCCTATTCATATAAAACAAACCCACCAAAGGGGCCACTGACTTGAAACTGAAGCTTCCAGAGAATATTCAGGTGTTCATTAGAAAGAAGTGAAAGAAGGTCATAGGAAATACTGGAAGAAGAGGTCACTTATTGAAAAAAAAATAAATCAACAAGTTAACTGATAAATAGATACGTCGAGAGAGAGATCCAGAAAATAAGGCAAAGGAAAGGAATTGTTGTTGAGACAACCAGTGACACGAATTAAAAGTGGAGATAAAGGGATGAAATGCGGGAATGAGTTTGCAATAGGAGTTGTTTTCTTTTCAGATTTATTGTTGCAGATAGGATTATCCTTAGAGATAGAGCGATGCAATTGCAAACTGAGAGAGAAATGGACATTCTAATCTTACCGAGGATTCTCATCTAAGTAGGACGGACTTGTTGTGGTACAGTACATAAATATCAAATATTTCTTATTAACTCTCAATGCAAAAGGCGCCGTGTTTGTACAATATGTGTACGGATAAACAAAACTTAACTTGCATTTGTATTTAGCTTCCATGATTCTTCTTCTTTTTCTTCTTCTTCTTCTTCTTCTTCTTTTCGTTTCCATTCGCTCACCAGCCACCAGAGCCACACTTGAAAGTGAGTTTTCGCGGAATGCAAAAGAAGAAAAAAAGAAAAAAAGAGAATGCTAGAGAATCTTTTGGTGGCAAAGGAAGGCTACTGCCAGGTGGCCTCTCTCTCTCTCTCTCTCTCTCTCTCTCTCTCTCTCTCTCTCTCCTCTCTCTCTCTCTCTCGTAGTAGCCATCTTGCTTGGTGAGACGTACCCGCGTGAAGTCCAATATCAACAGATATCACAAGTTTAACATACGACTAGAATTTGAGAATATCTAGAAGTGTTCGTGAACTATCGGTGATAAGATTAGTGTGAAAATAGTAGGATAAAGCGTCTTCTAAGTTAGTTTATCAAGTGTAATACTATAAATCAGAACAAGATGGCAGTAAGTTCCAACTGCGGGAAAAGGTGGCGTAATTTGCGTGTCTAGCGAATTCGCAATACGATGAGGTAGCAGGAAGGGAACTGGCATTTCTCATCTATGAATCAGCAACAGTCCTAACCAAAAAGATACAAAAGCATTCATAGATATATTAGAAGGATATAATCCTTCCCAAACTGGAACAAATCTAATGACAAACATCTTGAAATAATTGAAGAAGTTCCAAATAAATCCAAGTGGTCAAGAGACTCATAAAGAAAATATACATAAACCAACATATTCCGACAAAGAAAATGAATAAGGTGAATCTTGTGAATATACTAATTGATGCATTAGGAAAAAGAATGCCAAAAGCATGCAAACTGTGTAAGGTTTTGGTATAGCATAGTCAATCCACAAAACCTAATCAGAAAATGTGCTGCATGCACATTCCGACCCATCCCACAGTGTGCTGAGGTAATACAAGATTTGAGAAAAGATACAAGAATTTTTTTGTTCAACATGTCTATCATGGATAGACAATGTTATTAAATCAAGATTGAATGTACAAATAGTTGAGGATGAAGAAGAGAGGAAGAGGAAGAAGAAGAAGAACAAAAGAAGAAGAGGAAAACGGAGAGAAGTAAACAAAATGAAATGACAGAAAAAATAAGGAAAACAAAGAACAAGATAAAAGTATGGATGCAGAGATACTCATTGATACTACATATGAGGCAATAAAGCAGCATACCTACGAAGAAATAAATTACGATATGACAACAGAAAAGCAAATCCCGAAGAGGCTCTACCCAGATCTATACAATGACGGGAAAGAGGAAAAAATAGACAAGAAAGACAAAATCTGCAACCTTTTGAAAGAGGGAATTGCAGATTTGGAGAAAGATGTTACTACAAACATCCTAAGATATGTCAAAACTATGAAAATATATGGTAAATGTGCATACTTAGATGGATATGGGGATGATTGCAGAGATCTGCATCCAAAAATATGTAAAACCTAAAAGAACGGAAAAGGATGTAAGTTCGACAAAAAATGCAAATATATGCACCCTGTAGCCATGAATCATAATCAAATAAATAACCAACCAAGTAATAAAATCCAAATAAGAAAGAACAAATAAAGAGAGAAATCAAGAATATCAGGTAAAAGAGAAAAGCAAACCACCAATGAGATTAGCAGAGGTGTCAGCAAAGAATTTCAAAGCATCAGCTCCGAAATTCTACTCAAGAGATAATAACTGTATTTATTATGCCAAGAGGATATTGCAGAAACGGAGAAATTGCAGATTCAGACACAAAATGAATAATTATGATGAAGGAAGATCAAATATTATGGAAAAGTTGGATTTTTTAATGTCAGAATTTCTGGAAATGAAAAAAAGACAACATACCCAGAACAGGAAAGAGACATGGGAAAATCCTTATTACTATCAGTATTAAATGAAGGAGAAAACACGCAAACCATCATAGTGATGAATGCGCAGGGTTTAGTTACGAGTAACTCAAAAAGAAAAATAGAGGTACTTAGAAGAACTAACCCAAAATGAAAAGAAAATAGATATAATGAATATAAGTGAAACCTGGTATTCCCAAGAGACTGGGAATGATGATCAAATAAAAGGGTTCCAAACTTATAGATCAGATAGAAAAAATAGGAATCAAGGGGAACCGAACAATATATGGGAAAAGACAAAAAACAAGGAAAAATATATGAGAAATATAGTAACTCAGAATGTGAACTAATAGCGGTAGAATTTGAATCTGAAAAATTGATGAACATAGTAATATATAGACCTCCTAATACTAAAGAGTTTGACTTAATAATTGAAAAATTGGATGATATATGTAGAAATCACAAGGACTGGACTATTCTCCTATCTGGAGACTTCAAACTTTCCTTTCGTAGAATGGAAGAACGAATAGGAGATTGTGGTTGTACTTATACATATAAAAAAGAGAGTAATAGTAGTGCAGAAGATAAGAGGCAATTTGAAAAGCTATTAGATATGCTACTAGAATACAACATTCAACAAATAAATCACCTGCCAACAAGAAAGGAATACTTTAGACCTAGTATTTGTGAACGAGATGAATTATGTTAAAGAAATAATAGTTTATAATGCGAGTATTTCAGACCATAATGTCATAGAATTAACAGTTCATTCCAAAGCAAGTGAAAATAGAGATAAGCAAGAAATGAAAAGTGGGAAGGATATGGAAAATACAACTTCTACAGTAAAAATATAAAATGGTCAGAAATTAATGAAGAATTAAACAAAGATTGGGATAACATTTTCGTAAGTGATGACATAAGGGTAAATACGGAGATATTATATAAAATATTGGAGATAATAGTGGAAAAATATATACCGAAGAAGAAAAGTAAACATCATTCATGCATACCAAGAGACAGAAGAATCTTGTTCCAGAAAATCAGAAAAGTGGAAAAAAGGTCTTGCAAAAGAAAAAAATGCATGGAAAGTTATAGAACTAAAAAGTAAGATAGAAAATGCAGAAAAAAAGATTATACAATCAAAGAAAATGAAAAACGGGACTTGGAAGAAAAAACCCTATTAAATATCAAGCAAACCCCAAACTATTATACTCATATGCGAAGAAGATGAATAAAAGAAAAGAATAGAAATAGGCCCTCTGAGAATTGAAGGGAGATTAACGAATGAAAAAAAAAAGGAAATTTGCAACATACTGGCAGAACGATATAAGAGAGAATTCACCCCTAGAATAGATAATGAAGATAATGATATAGAAGTAAGGGATGAAAATAGTGAATATTTAGCTGACATAGATATTAATGAGCTGATATTGTGCAGGCTATTAATGAAATTAAAAATGGAGCTGCTGCAGGGCCTGATGGAATTCCTGCTATTTTGTTAAAGAAAGTAGTTCATTCTATCGCAAAGCCACTTGCAATATTATTAAGACAAAGTGTAGATACAGGCAAGATATATGATGAGCACAAATTAGCGTATATTACCCCTACTTTCAAAGTGGAATCAAGACTAGAGGCAAGTAATTATAGGCCTGTGAGTCTACATCACATATAATGAAAGTGTATGAAAGGGTAATGAAGAAAAATATTATGAAACATTTAATAAAAAATAATTTGTTTAATAAAGGACAACATGGTTTCGTACCCGGAAAAAGTACACAAACCCAACTGTTAGTCCACCGTGAAAACATATTCAAAAATATGAAAAGCGGAAATGAAACAGATGTGGTTATTTAGACTTTGCAAAAGCTTTTGATAAGTAGACCATAATATATAGCGAAGAAAATTAGAAACACAATATCGTGGATAAAGTAGGAAGATGGTTAAAAGAATTTTTACACAACAGAAACAGATAGTTATTGCAAACGACGAGAAATCGGATGAAGCCAAGGTAATATCCGGTGTGCCGCAAGGTACGGTGTTAGCTGCAATACTGTTTGTTATTATGATTGAAGACATAGACAATAATGTTAAGGATTCGGTAGTGAGTAGTTTCGCAGATGACACAAGAATAATAGAGAAATTACTTGTGATGAAGATAGGAACGCTCTACAAAGAGACCTTAACAAGTATATGATTGGGCAGAGGTAAATAGGATGGTATTTAACTCTGATAAATTTGAATCAATAAATTATGGAGACAGAGAAAGAAAGCTATATGCATATAAGGGACCTAATAATGAGACCATCACAATAAGGAAGCAGTTAAAGACCTTGGTGTGATGAT
>NC_087211.1:8301522-8324636 GCF_015104395.2 Macrobrachium nipponense | reverse complement strand
CATCATTTCATCCAACATTGGTATTTCGAAAAGAAGATAAATGCAACAGTAGCATTTATTATCATACGTGTATTCCCATATATATATATATATATATACATATATATATATATATAATATATTATATATATATGTAAGATGATACAAGTATGATAGTAAATGCTACTGTTGCATTTATGTTCTTTTCGAACGACCAATTGATGGAAATGATGCAATATGCAGAGATAAATCAAAATGTGGTTTAATCAATTGAGGTCGTGAGATAGAGATAGAGAGAGAGAGAGAGAGAGAGAGAGAGAGAGAGAGAGAGATTTTTTCGAGAGAGAGAGAGAGAGATTTATAATTTTTATGTCCTGAGTTCTACCTTCTCTCTCTAATTCAATTTACTCTCGAAACGACTTTTCTCATTTTCTTCCTTATCATATTAACACAATTAATTGTACATCAACTGAAGGCTTGGCAGTGATAATGATTATAACTTCGAAAGCACTTGTCAATACATCGAGTATGTGTACTACCAAATTTATCTTATTATTATAGTTCTGCCTTTTAGGTCAACGGATGTTTTCATGTTTTAGTAATATGTCAATGACCTATTTTACAGCCACCTAATTATGTTAAACTACGATATTTAACTTATTATAGTCCCCTTGAGCTGAACGAATATTTTCAATGACCTATTTGGAGCCAGAGCTATTCATTCATACAAACTACCTACTACAGAAATAACCTTTGGCGTTTCGTGAATGGAAAAATAAAGATGTTTTTCCCTAAATGATGAATTTTATATCTGCTTGACATGGCGTTTGGCCCATTTTGACGTTTCACTTCGTCGTGAAAGACAATCGCCCTTTTTTGAATCTACCTTTCATTTTCAGTTATAACAAAAACATCTCTATTACCTTCCATGTATATAATCTTGGTTAACATTGTTTCACCAGCAATGTCATAAGTAATGAGAGATTAACATCGCTTAACAAGATTCACAAAGTCCTTTATATCGTAATGAGCGAGTCTAATTAAAGATAATGAGACCACGTTACGCTAATGGATATTTCTATCGCTCATAAGTCACGGATTAAACTGAACTAGGTCAGGATAACTCATCTAATATGAGCATCATCTGAGGTTAATGGTTTCTGGAAGACTTCCTCCATTGTGTCAACTTTGGCGTTTTTAGTGAGAAAACCTTCTTTTCGTCATTTGGGCCCACCAAAAATATCAGTTATACCCAACAAGGATGTATTATTCGTGACTTTAATATTTCGTACAAGGATAAGCATGCATGCATAATCTCACATTGGGAGTTTTTTCATAAAGCCGTTTCCCATAGTTGCAGGCTTGTTCCATATAAATAAGGGCTAATCTCTGAATAATAATAATAATAATATTAATAATGAATACAATTAATTTATTCAGGGAATAAATGAACTTTGAACAGTTGCTGTATAAAATTACCCGCTACTAAAAGGAAACTCACCCCAGAGATTAATATAATATAATAATAATAATAATAATAATAATAATAATAATAATAATAATAATAATAATAATATGAAGGTAGGAGACCCTCTCTCAAACATGTTTTGTTAAAGAGGATGGCAGTATCAGTGGAATTGATTTTATATATGGTCTTTTCAATTCTTCTTCTTATTCTCTTCTCATCAGGGCTGATATTCGCTAATAGCTGGCCGATGTTAATACTCTGGTTAAGGAAATGTCGGCCAGCTATTGGCGATTTTCCACTTCTTTTTTAAATTTATGGTTTTACTTTTTTTTTTTTTTTTTTTTTTTTTTTGCCTCCCTTTCAGACATGGTCACCTTCATAACCAGAAGTAAAAAAAAAAAAGTATTTCCCTCCCTTATATTTCCCTCCTCACTTCCTGGACTGAGCTTCAACACGACCTCTTTTCTCTCCGTAATGTTCTTACAAAGATAAAAATAGTGCGCTGGAAATCCTCCTTTCCAAGTTGTTTTCAAAAGAGAAAAATACAACTCTTTGGTTGGATGGTATTGAGCCAAAAAGAAGAGGGGACAATTACCCCAAGAAAACTTTCCTGCGGAGAAGGAGGAATTTGTAAGTCCCTGAGAACAGCTGTTACTATAAAGACCACAGAGGAACTTTACTTGGCATTTGTATGTATTTATGTATGTATTTATATTTTGCGTTTGATGGGATTTAGGTGGAAGAATTTCATTTAACGAACAGTTTTCGTAATGGACGATATCCCTTAGAAATGGGAAAGATAAATGAACGAAAGTCTCGCTCCTTTTTCTGTAATTATTCTAATGAAAGATTACAAAGCCAAAACGAAACAATATAATTCGTCTAGGCATTTGATACTTCAAAATTTAATCCTTATCATTTCACTCTCTCAGTCTTCACGATTGCGTGAAATGCATTGAATACCTAAATGATATTTGATACTGTTGGAAATGATGATAAGTTCTTCTCCCGTCAGAACATACCTCTATTTTCTTTTCAAGCGCACAGAGGCATACATATTACATTTGCTGCTTCGATTTCATAATCATGTGAACATTATCGAATAACTTTATTGATACAGATTCTTTTTTTTTTATATATATTTTCATATTTCCTTAACGTCAGCTCACGCCATCTGGCAATGCGAAGTTTGATATTTGATATAACATTTGCTGTTGGGAATTAATAATTATCATACGAATATCATTCGAGTTATTTGTATATAATGAATTATTGACTATTTATATATTTCGTAAACGTTGAGCCGCCTCATTTGGCTATGCGAACTTTCATATTTGATATCACATTTGCTGCCAGGATTTAGTCATCATATGAATATTATCCACAAAATTTTTAAACCCAGAATTTTGACACTTTTAGATTTAATATATAACATTTGCTTATCGGAATTAATAATCACGAATATTGTCCCAGATATTTGTAAATTCTGAAAGGCTAAGCGAACTATGATACTTGGATTCGACTCTTAAAACAATAAGACTGCCAGTCAGCGAACCTTGAAATTCTTCTGAAGAGAACTTCTCAAGCAAATTGGTAGGCATCTATCTGCTTGCCTGCGGAAGATGAAGAAGAAAAGCCGAGTGTCAAGAAAGCAATGTTGCTTTGGACAGCGTTGTTCTTGCCTCTACGGCATTTTAAACAAGTATTAATATATAATCAAGGGATTAAAATTAAAGTAGGGCTGAGTTAACTTAGAATCAAAAGATGCGTCATAAAATCATCGTCTTATTGACAGGGTTGTGAAATCACTCTTTGAAGAGAACGAATGGTTGCGGGAAAGTTTTGAAATACGGAATTAAAACACGTCTTGTATGTTGTCCATAAAAACACACTCTCTCTCTCTCTCTCTCTCTCTCATCATATATATAAATATATATATATATATATATATAAATATATTATATATATATATATATATATATATATATATATGATAATATTATATATATATATAATATATATAGATATATGGTGTAATATATAATATCTATATATATATATATATATATGTATATATATATATATATATATATATATTATATAGATATATATATATATATATATATAAATATATCCAATTTAATGATAATTCAGGAGCTGATCCCCAAAATGTTTTACACCAATCCAGCAGCGACCAAATTTTATATTCCAGACTTACTTCTAATGCACCTACAACTACGAACAATTTTTAACCGGAGAACTTAAAGGTATTGCCAAATATAATCCTGTCCAGCAAAAGGTCCCACAACAGGGGTGAAAGCCTGACCAAACCAGCTCTAATTTGTTGAAGCTTACCACAGATAAATGAGATAAGAAAAGTTACCATTAGATCCTGATATAAGTTCCTGCTTTAATCCCATAATGAAAATTGTCAGCGCCACCCAGGATAATGTCGTCACTTCAAAGGCAACAAGGCAGAAGGGTTGAAGTTTGAAATATTTTATTAGTCTACCAAAATGGACGAGGGGTGGTCCGGGAGAGAGAGAGAGAGAGAGAGGAGAGAGAGAGAGAGGAGCGAGAGAGGATGAGAGAGAGAGGTGGGGGCAACACGGCCCGTCATTAAGATTTACCTAAACAGATTGAATGAAGGATTCTTAATGGGAATCCCGTTAGTAAATGAACCAGTAATTGGGTAATATAAGGATTCTGAACCGAATAAAATAATTACGTTGTGAGTTTTGAAAGCAATGCGTTTATTCCCATTCCAACCATATTTCATATCATATATATATATATATATATATATATTATACATATATATATATATATATATATATATATATACATATATATATATATATATATATATAATATATATATGTATACATACATATATACATACGTACATAAATACATAGGTTTCAGTCGCTAGAGGCAGACATATCAATATGAAAGTTTCGTATCCAGACTTGTAGACAAATAAAAACCACTACACCGGCCACCAGACATCTCAGTCATCTTAGCAATGGTTTCCCTTTGAGAAATCTTTCTCAATACATGTATGATGTATATATATATATAAATATTTTATATATATATAATATATATATACTTTTTATAGATATATATAATATATATATATATATATATATATATATAATATATAATATATATATATTATATGTGGCTTGTATTTACACGTATTCAATTTGGATTCCATATTTTCTAAAGCTGGAATTTCCTTCATAATACTCCTTTGGAAATCGCCATTAAAACCGACAATTTTATATAACCTGTACAAGCAATGAAATTAAAGACTGGATTGCAAATGAAAATGACCTCTATAACATAATTCTAATCACAAAGCTATGGAATTATTATTATTATTATTATTATTATTATTATTATTATTATTATTATTATTATTATTATTATTATTATTATTATTATTATTATTATTCAGAAGATGAACCCTATTCATATTGAACAAGCCCACAACCGGGCCACTGATTTGAAATTCAAGCTTCCAGAGAATATAGCGCTCATTAGAAAGCAGTAAAAGAAGTTAACTGATAAATAGAAAATTCGAGAGAGATCAAGAAATGATCGAAGGCAAAGGAAAAGAATCCTGTTGAGTTACCCAGTGACATGAATTAAAAGTGGAGATAAAGGGGCGGTGGTGATAAGCCATCAGGGAGTGAAATGCGGGAATTTGAGTTTGAAAACAAAAAGGAGCTGTTTTTCCTTCCAGATTTATTGTTGCAGATAGGACTATGCTTAGAGATAGAGCGGTGCAATTGCAAACGGAGAGAGAGAAATGGACATTCTAATCTGATCGAGGATCCTTAAATAAGTAGGGTGGACTTGTGGTACAGTACATAAATATCAAAGATATCTTATTAACTTTCAATGCAAAAGGCGCCGTGTATGTACAATATACGTACGGATAAACAAAAATTAAGAATATGAACAAATTGCATTTGTATTTAGCTCCAATGATTCTTCTTCTTCTTTTCGTTTCCATTCACTCACCAGCCACCAGATCCACACTTGAAAGTGAGTTTTCGCAGAATAAAAAAAAAAAGATAAATAAATAAAAGCGAGAGAATCTTTTTGTAGCAAAAGAAGGCTACTGCCAGTTGGTGTGTGTGTGTGTAGGCGTGTGTGCCCTAGCGTGAGAAGGCACTCACTGTGTACTAGTAAGACCTATAAACATGATGCATAGCGGAATTTCCAGGGTCCGATTTGAAAAATGATGCTCCCCCCAGAGGTGTCAGGAAAGGGTTTTCCTTCACAAAGAGGGATATTTCACCCGGTGGTCGTTCATGTCCGAGAAAAACATATTTTCCCTCTTCAGACACACAAATCGAACAGTTGGGCTGCGTAGCCTTCCATTATCCAAACAATAACTGTAATTTCAATTTAATATATTTGTTAAGAGATGTGATAGAATCTGTTATGATTTCTTAACGCTATATGAATAGTGTCAATTCTCTAACCTCGTTCAATCACTTCAGCTTTCCAGTTCCAGTTACAGAGGTCCTTTATTCGTGCAACTGGAACTTCTTCAAAAGTTCAAGCGAAGGTGCTATGCATTACTACCCTAATACAATATTCCTTGCATTTTGATAATTTACCTATGTTACTACGTATCTATTTATTTATTTCTTAATTTATTATTTTCTTTTAATTAGCGTTCTCTACGCTCTGTTTCCTTTTACCTTCTGTTACTTCTTTCTGATAAGCACCATAATATTCTTTAGAAGCTTGAATATCAAGTTAATGGCCCCGGTTGATAAGGGGAACCGAACAGATTCCGGAAAGCTATCCTAAAAGTTTTAATTTAAATATATGCACGCCATTTACATAACTGTGGATTTGTTTCTCCATTTGAAGACTCGTGCTACTATGAGTATTATTTAATAATAATAATAATAATAATAATAATAATAATAATAATAATAATAATAATAATGATAATAATAATAATAACTCCAGCATTGTATCACAAATCACCATGCGCCCAAATGGATGACCACAGGAAGAACATCCTTAGTACAAAAAGACAAGGGAAATATAGCCAGTAACTAACAGGCCTATCACCTGCCTACCAATAATGTGGAAGTTACTAACAGGTATCATCAGTGAAAGACTATACAACTACCTAGAGGAGACAAACACCATCCCCCACCAACAGAAAGGCTGCAGAAGGATGTGTAGGGGCACAAAAGACCAGCTCCTGATAGACAAAATGGTAATGAAGAACAGTAAGAGAAGGAAAACCGACCTAAGCATGGCATGGATAGACTATAAGAAAGCCTTCGACATGATACCACACACATGGCTATTAGAATGCCTGAAAATATATAGGGCAGAGGAAAACCCCATCAGCTTCCTCAAAAATACAATGCGCAACTGGAATACAATACTTACAAGCTCTGAAATAAGACTAGCAGAGGTTAATATCAGGACAGGGATCTTCCAGGGCGATTCACTGTCCCCACTACTCTTCGTTAGTAGCCATTATTCCCATGACAAAAGTACTGCGAAGATGGATGCTGGGTACCAACTCAAGAAAAGAGGCAACAGAATTAAACAGGGCGGGCAGTGCCAGTAATCAGATACAGCGCAGGAATAGTGGAATGGACGAAAGGCAGAACTTCGCAGCATAGACCAGAAAACAGAGGAAAAATTTGACAATATACAGAACAAACTACCCAAACCCGAAAGCAAATACGTACAGAACTATACATAACACGAAAGGAAGGAAGGGAAGGGAATACTAAGCATAAAACCAGTGAAGACGAGGGGCTCAAGAGTGCGGAAAGAAGTACTGATAAAAGTAGATGAAGACCCAGAAATATACAGAGAACAGGAGAATGACAAACAGAACAGAGGAATGCCACAACAAACCAATGCACGGACAAACTACATGAGACAGACTAAAGAACTGGCCAGCGATGACACGTGGCAATGGTTACAGACGGGAGAGCTCAAGAAGGAAACTGAAGGAATGATAACAGCGGCACAAGATCAGGCCCTAAGAACCAGATAGTGTTCAAAGAACGATAGACGGAAAATAACTCATCTCCCATATGTAGGAAGTGCAATACGAAAAATGAAACCATAAACCACATACCAAGCGAATGCCCGGCACTTGCACAGAACCAGTACAAAAAGAGATATGATTCAGTGGCAAAGCCCTCCACTGGAGCCTGTGCAAGAAACATCAGCTACCTTGCAGTAATGAGAGGTACGAGCACCAACCTGAGGGAGTGATAGAAAACGATCAGGCAAAGATCCTCTGGGACAATGATATCAGAACGGATAGGGTGATACGTGCAAATAGACCAGACGTGACGTTGATTGACAAAGTCAAGAAGAAAGTATCACTCATTGATGTCGCAATACCATCGGGACACCAGAGTTGAAGAGAAAGAGATTGGGAAAAAATGATAAGTATCAAGATCTGAAAATATATATGAAGGATATGGGATATGCCAGCGGAAATTGTACCCATAATCATAGAGGCACTAGGCACGATCCCAAGATCCCTGGAAAGGAATCTGGAAAAAACTAGAGGCTGAAGTAGCTCCAGGACTCATGCAGAAGAGTGTGATCCTAGAAACGGCGTACATAGTAAGAAAAGTGATGGACTCCTAAGGAGGCAGGATGCAACCCGGAACCCCACACTATAAATACCACCCAGTCGAATTGGAGGACTGTGATAGTGCGGGAAAAAAAAAAAAAAAAAAAAAAAAAAAAAAAAAAAAAAAAAAAAAAAAAAAAAATAATAATAATAATAATAATAAAAGGCAATGAAAGGGAATTTAGATTTTGGAGTCCTATACGTCACGTTCTCTTTGGTCCTGTTTTTTTTTTTTTTTATTTTATAGTAACAGTCTTATTTCCACTTTAGCTTCAATTAATTTTTTTCTGCATATTTTCCTTCGTACTTCTCGTCTTAAATTGGTCTTCTTGATCCTGCAATGAATGTGACTAGGAGGGATCTACTGCTAATGCCAGTCTCTCTCTCTCTCTCTCTCTCTCTCACCATAGTTTTCGTATGTGTCGGTCAACCTCTTTCTATGTTTTCGCATTTATATATATAGTATATACCATATAGTATATATGATATATATAGTATATATATATATATATACTATATATATATACTATATATATATTATATATATATATATATGTATAGTGATATAGATGTATATATATGTATATATATATATATATATATATATATATATATATATATATATTACCCACATATATATATATATATATATATATATATATATATATATATATTATATATATATATATAATATAATATAGTATATCTTCCTATCTTCAGTAAAAGATTCTAGAGAGAATAACTTAGCCAACTTCTTTTCTAAAAAGTCTATAACATATTTGCCTACTTGATCTTTTTTGTTTTGTTTTTTAGTTCAATATGTGGCCAGCTGAGAGTCCCAGGAGAAAACTTTCTCTATCGTATTGATTCTGTTTTACTTCACAAACTGAGTCGAGGAGGCCACTGGAATCCCCGAGTTTTATGGGAAACAAAAAGATAACTTTCCCATTTCGAAACGTTTTGCAGAAGTTTGTTGTGTTTGCATAAGAGTGTGTGGTAGCGATTCTTGATGTAGATAATCCTAACGTTCACTGAGGTGTACATACGTACATACATACATACATACATGCACACACACACATAATATATATATATATATATATAATATATATATATATATATATATATAATACTCACACTCACACCAACACACACACACATATATATATATATATATATATATATATATATATATATAATATATATATATATATATTATATATATATATATAGAAACATAATCCACATCAGTATATGAAGAAAACTCAACAAACATTTTAACCAACAATCTGTAAAACCTTACAGGTGTCGGCAAAATTTTCTTTTTGTAAATTTTGTCATGTCTCTTGCCTTAATATTTGTGAGTTTTTCATGCCAGTTTTTGATGACAAATGTTTAATGAAATTGACAAAATGACGAATGAATTAATGGCAGTATAATCCATTACAGATGAATATTTGAATTAAAGTTATTTGTACCTTTTTCTCTTTTAAAAGCATTTAGAAGTTAGGTAAGAATCGAGTTTGGTCATTTTCCCCGAAATAAACAAAACTTGGGTAAACAGCAGTAAAGTCACCTCTGAGCCTCAAGCTCAGTTTTTGATTAGAATCCGAATGAGCTCGTAGGGACCGAGATCAGTCGCCCAATTGAAATTATGAGTTTCCAGTGTCCATTTGCAGTCGGGGAGAGAGAGAGAGAGAGAGAGAGAGAGAGAGAGAGAGAGAGAGAGAGAGAGAGGGGACCTTTACGATCAAGTCATAGTTTCCGATCGGTTAGCCAATGCTGGAACGGCAGTAAGAGGGTAATTACTTCAAGTACTTAAGAGAGAGAGAGAGAGAGAAGAGAGAGAGAGAGGAGAGAGAGAGAGATGAGTGGGGGGGGGGGGGGGTTTAAAACGATACACGAGGTCGGGACTTGTACATCTTGTTTACTATTATCAAAACCAACAATAATGGTTTGTATAGCGTTTAGCTCCGTAGCGAGACAAAATATCTGTAAAGCAGTGAAATAACAAGCAAAATTTTATTTACATTTTCCTAAATCATTAAAATTTACTATATCTTATAGCTTTTCATCCTTGGCTTCGTAGGAGAAGCAAACAAAAACTGTATATATTCTTGAATTAGAAAAAGCAGTGCGATTTTCCATTAGCCAAAATACCACACACCAGATCATGAATTCACGTCAAATCAAAGCATGTGTCAGGCACAACCTCTGAACAGTGAACTTTGAACTTTCAAAATGGAAGGGAAACAGAACACATTTTCTTCACCAGCATCAACAATTTAGTGAATAATTCAATTCGAAAAACGTTCTGTAGCACCAATAAGCTTGACTATGGCTGGGCCATCTATCTCGAATATAGAACCATTATTCTGAGAGGAAAAAATGACGAAAGGTATGACCTCCTCCCAGGGCAAGACATGAAGTGTCCCTCTCATTTCAAAAAGCCTAGGGGCGTCCTAACCCCACAACCACCAACTCCAAAGCTAGGAGTCATCGAAATTCTACTTCCTCCAGGAAGTACGTCCACCAACAGTCTCCCCCGTTACCAAGGAGGTGAGATTAATCATTCACAGTTCCGTTGCAAGACCTGTAACGTAATAGGGTACTCCACTAATTGGCCTAGGTGCCCTAGCCGACTACCAGCATCGACACTGTCCATTTTCCACAATTCTTAGCCTTCCACAAGAGACAGGCGCCTCTGTCTCCCATTACCAAGGGCCCGCTGAGAGGTATTGTATCCTCCGTACCCGCCACAGGTCCAGTCGACCTCACACTCTGCCAGTGCCACTTGGCAGCACTGAGCAGTGCCAAGCTCCGTCCAGCCTGGACGTAGAGCACCACAGAACTTGACCTCTGCGCCTGGCCCCAGCTAGCGCCGGCGCCTACCTTATCAAGGATCCTCCTACAGGAGATCCTCCAACAGGCATGGAGCTTACCGCAGACCATGGCCAATCTCCAGCCCATCATTCTTCTTCACCCTTACCCAAGATTCCAAAATTTAACTAGAAAAAGGCTGTACTGGGAATATCGTGATATATATATATATATATATATATATATATATATATATGTGTGTGTGTGTGGTGTGTGTGTGTGTGTGTGTGTGTGTCACGAAATTCCAATACAACCTTTCTCAAGGTAAATTTGGAATCTTGGTTTGGGGTTATATATACATGCATACACACATACACACACACGTAGAGTGTTTCAAGGATCAATTTTTTTGTTTATTCGTAGTCGGATTCTGATATTCCTTGGCAGTAACTGAAACAGGCTAGTAGAGTGCCTATAGAGCGTCATTTTCACATGCAGGGTCAAGATCAGGTTGTTAAATATTTGTATATCAGTCTTTTCAGATATAACTATAATATCAAAGTAATTCTCTCTCTCTCTTCTCTCTCTCTCTCTCTCTTCTCTCTCTCGCCTATCTCTCCCCTCTCTCTCTCTCTCCTGATATGTTTTCATCTTTTCCCTTCTACTCTGGTGTACATGGTATTGCGACATCTATGAGTGATACTTTCTTCTTAATGTTTGTCAATCAACGTCACGTCTGTTCTATGGCACAAATATTACCGTTTGTGTATTAGTACCACAGTCCCCGAGGATAATTGCTTGATCGTTTTCAATAACAAAGCTCCTCCCCATTTGTACTCTGCTCGTCATATTTCAGTTTCTCAAAGGAAAGGAAAGGAAAAGGCGGTCTTTTTAACTATGTTGAGGTTTTTAACATAGCCAAATTATGGTGTCTGGTGTCACATAAATCAGGAAAACATAAGGAAATGTTTAAATTTTTATTGATTTCAAAGAAATATTTCGGTGTGTGACGTCATATCTGTAGTATGACGTCATCATCCGTTTAGTAAATTTCAATTACAACTAGAATTAATAATAAGCAGAGATTACTTTGAAGAATTACAGTTACAGTTACCTTAAGAAGAACGTGTAATGAATACATTTTTCAATTAAATTACAATTACTGCAAACCTGCCTTCATCACACAGCCGCCCAGGTGTAAAGAGGGCGTGGCCTAGCAGCAAGGAAATGACGACAAGCCGATTTCCTTCGCTATAAATGCAGCCACCTTACTTATGCCCACCTTTTGTATGACCAGCATGCGTCTGTGTAAGAGGCTCTCCTGCCACGCCCAGGAGGGGGCTATAAAGAACCACACCCGCACCAAAGATCAGGAGACTTCTCGTACAGATGTTCAGCAAAGTACACAAAGGGGCTTCTGGGATATTGAGTGGGGATGACCCTACCTTTCTCTGTAGATACCTTGGTTCCTGGAGGACTATAGGATTGGTTTGTAGGTATGTAAGGAACTGCGGGGGCCCTGGGACTATGAAAAGGTAGGAGGAGGCTAAAAATCATGTGCTAGCAGGACGATATAACCTCCATAGTAAATATCTTAGAGCGGTGAGTTCGGGTCACTCTGGCCCAGGCAGTAGGGAAGAGCATCTTAACGTGGTTGAGGCTTTCCTTTGTGACGAATTGGTGCCTGTCAACCCGAGCTCCGTAAGGAATCTCATCCTCTCGAATGATTGATATCTGCGCACCAGTGTCATCGAAAGCTTGGACTTGATGGGCAGGAGAGCAACCTCTGGGAGGTGCAGCAAATATAGGCCCTGCGCTGGAGGGCCTACCAGAACTGAAGGATTGTCCGTCCCTGTCATTGCAATGGCAGTAACCGCAGCTGCTGTCTTGGGGCATCTCCACTAGTAAGCGTTGTGCCCATGCAATTTGTACAAGTCGTAGAAACTCGCTGAAGTCGTGCTTGGTGTCCATCTTTTGTAGTACTTTTGTTCATGTGAATCATGGCTACTACGAAGAGTAGGTGGGGACAGTGAGTCGCCCTGGAAGATCCCTCTCTTGATGTTACCTCTTCTAGTCTTATCCCAGAGCTTGTAAATACTGATATTCTAGCTGTCCATTGTATTTTTGAGGAAGCTGATGGTGCTTTTCTTTGCCCCATATATGTTCAATGATTCTGCATATTATTATTATTTTACGTTTTGTATTATTTTTTTTTCATTTTTCTTTCAATTTATTATAGGTATTAGTATAGTTTTCATTTATATTTTTATTATATTTTTTATTTTTCAATTTTTTTAAATTTAAAGTTATTTTGTTGTGTATTTTACTTATTATTTTATTTCATATTTTTTATTGGTTTAAAGTAAACTTTATTATTCTTAAATAGTATTTCTAATTTTCAATTTTTATTATTATTATTTTTATTGGTTTTAATTATATTTTTTAATTTTTTTTTATTTATTTTAATTTACATATTTGATTTCATATATTTCTTGTTTATTTATTTAAGTTATTTTTTCTTTTATTAAATTATTTTTTTATATATTCATTTATTATTTATTTAATTTACATATTTATTTCATGTATTTGTTTGATGATTTTATTTTTATTTATTTTTATTTTGTCTTTTTATTTATAATTTATAAATTTTTTCAATTTTTGGTATTTTATTTTCATATATTATTTATTTTATTTATTATTTTTATTTATTATATTTTTTTATTTTATTTTTTATTTTTTTTCTTTTTTTATTTTTTTTAATTTTTTACTTATTTTTATTTATTTTATTTATTTTTATATATTTATTTCATTCTTATTTTTATTATGAATCTATTTGTTTATTTTTTGTTTAGTATTATTTTTATTTTTATTTATTTATTTTTATTTATTTATTTTTCATTTATTTATTTCATTTTATTTATTTTGTTTATTTATTTTCATTTATTTTTTTTATTTTTATACAATTAAATTTATTATTAATTTTAATTAATTTTTATTTTTTATTGTATTTATTTAATCTTTTTCATTAATTTTCATTTATTTTTTTTATTTTTCATATTTTTGTTTTTTATTTATTTTATTTAGTTTCATATATATATAGTCTTTTTATTTATTTATATTTTGTTATTTATTATTTGTTTATTTTTATTTCTGTATTTTCTATATTTTGTATTTTTTTTTTATTCATTTATTTATTTATTTATTTATTTATTTTTTACATAATTATCATTTATTCAATTTTATTCATTTATTTGATTTTTAATGTATTTATGTACTTTTATTTTATTTATTTTTTTATTTATTTATTTTTATTGATATATTTATTTTATTGATATATATATATTTTTTATCTTTTATTTCTTTTGTTTATTTGTTTATTTCATTTGTTATATTTATATTTAATTTAATTATTTATTTTTTATTTATTTATTATTATTATTTTTATTTTTTGTGTGTATTTATTTTTAATTATCATTATTTTGTTTGTTTATTATTTCTATATTTATTTTTATTTACATATTTTTTTTTATATCTTATATTAATTAGTTTGTGTTGTTTATTTTATATTATTATTTTTGTTTATTTTTTTATTTTTTATTTTTTTATTTTATTTTATTTTTTATTATTCATATACATGTTTGTTCATTAATTAATTTTAATATCAATTATATAATTTGTTAATTTTTATATGTTTATTTATATTTAATATTTATTTGTATTTTTGTTTCTATTATTTAGTAATTTTTATTTATTTATTATTCATTATTTTTTATTTTTTATTTATTTTGATTATTTTTATTTATTCTATATTTTTTCTATTTATTTATTTTGTTTTATTTATTTTATTTTTTTCTTTTTATTAATCTATAATATTTATATACTGAATTATTTTTATATATTATGTATTTCTTTATTTTATTTTTATTGTTTTATTTTTATTCTTATTATTTATTTGTTATTTTTTAACTTGGTTATATGTATGTTTATTTATTAATTTAATTTATTTATTTATTAATAATATTTATTTTTTTTAATTATTATTTATTTTGATTTATTTATTTATTTATTTATTATTCATTCCATTTTGATTTGTTTATTATTCATTTTTTATTTATTTATATAGTTATTATTTTAATTTTTTAATTTTTTGTTTTTTTTATTTATTTATTTGATTATTTTTATTTTTATTTAATAAAATTTTTCATTTATTTATTTTTTCTATTCATTTATTTTATATTTATTCATATATTTATTTTATTTAATTATTTTGTTATTATTATATATATTGTATTTTTTAATTTTATTTACATTATTATTATTTCATTATTTACCTTTATTCATGAATTAAAGCATCTTTAAAAAACATGTAAATTAAAATAATTGCTGCATTAGCTTGCAGTAATATTTAGTAGGTCTATTTCATAATTATGTTTTCTCGTTGCTGCTAAAAAGTGCTGAAACAACGCACCGAAGGTTGGCAATGTCTAAAATAGGTCATTATGAAAGTTTTTTTAATTTTAATTCTATAAAAGATGCCAGAGGCTGTAAAAAAAAAAAAAAAAAACATTCGTTGTATAAACCCGTAGAGTTTTTCATGGTCAATTTTTTGCTCCAAGTCTGGATTCTTATTATTCCTTGACACTACTTAAACAGCCTGTGTAAGAGACTCTCCTGCCAGCCCAGGAAGCGGCTATAAAGAACGACGCCCACACCAAACATCAGGAGACTTCTCGTACGATGTTCAGCAAAGTAGGGGAGAGCGGGCTAGTTGCATCTGGGGGGGGGGGGGACGGGTAAGTTGCATCAGTGGGCATAAATGGCAACTCGGCGCCTGTAGTAGGTTGCAGGCGTTCAAATGTGTGTGGTCGGTGCAGACACAGCTTCGAGAGAGAGAGAGGGCGAATTGTGCACGAGCTCGTGAATATATGATAAATTTACTGATTTCGACCTGGCAAGTAATTTTTATCGAATTTCACTATTTTTCTTGTACCTCATGTATTTATATTAGTACAGTGTTTTTGAAAATATCTATATAATTCTGTTCTATATGCAATTATTTTCCTTACAATTGCATTAGAAGACCGTTAGTATGTATCTTAGCTGGCGATCAAATTTGATTGTTGTCAGGGGGCATGTTGAATCATTCGCGATGTGGCAAGTTGAATCATGATTCAACTTGCCCTATTAGTAAATTTATTACATACTTTAATTAAAAATATTCTTATGCATTAACTCGTTTTTATTAAATTCAGAAATGGTTCGGAACTACAAGAGGAAGACTGAACGTGGTTCAGCAACAAACCCAATAATGCAGGAGGCCGCTGATTTTGTCGAAAAAAAATAAAATAAATCAGTGAGAGAGTCTGCACAACTGTTTTTTTGTCCATACTCAACCTTTACAACGATTTATTTACAAAACTCTGTAACACTGCTAAAAACAAATGCACATTTAGGATATGCCAAACCAAGACAAGTATTCACATATGAACAGGAAGAAAGAAATTAGTAAACTATCTGAAAAATAGCAGCAGCAATTTATTTTTGGTCTTTCTCCGAGAGTTCAAGGAACTGGCATTACAAGTGCGCAAATGAGCAAAGATAAAAATGCCTGATAATTGGTTGCAATGATAAATATGCTGAAAAGACTGGTTTTCAAGGTTTCATGAGGCGACATGGACATTGTACTAACAATTAGACAACCTGAAGCGACAAGTTTGGCCAGAGCTACAAGTTTCAAACAAACATAATGTAGAGTTATTTTTCTCCAAGCTGTCTTCTCCATGGATAAATATAAATTTGAACATCAAGACATATGGAATGTTGATGAAAGTGGAGTAACTACTGTTCAGAAACCTTCGTGCAGGTGGTTTTGTATTACTATCATTGAAATAATATCTCAAAATTATAATTTGTTATGATTCAACTTTGCCCCTCCTACTGATGCAACTTGCCCCAGCAGATGGGGGTAAGTTGCATCAAAAAGATTTTCAATTATATATCAAAACAAATTAATATTTAAGAAATTATTTTTATAATATCTACGCATGTGAACTCGATGATGAATTCTTGTAATATTTATATATGACAACTGAATTCAATTAAATGAATGTTACACAATTCTGTAGAAGGACTGTAAAAATTTGAGCAAACTAGCCCCGTTCTCTCCCCTACACAAAGAGCTTCTGGGATATGAGTGGGGATGACGCTACCTCTCTCTGTAGATACCTCAGTTCTTGGAGGACTGTAGATTGGTCTGGAGGTATGTAAGGAACTGCGGAGACCCTGGGACTGTGAAAAGGTAGGATGAGGCTAAAAACAAAATCTTATGTAGCAGGACGATAATAACCTCCATATTACCTACCTTAGAGCGGTGAGGCTTGGTGACTCTCGACCACCGACAGAAAGGCAGGAAACATCTTACCGTGGTTGAGGCTTTCCTATGTGACGAATTGGTGCCTGTCAGTCCGAGCACCAGTGTCATCGAAAGCTCGGATTTGGGGGGCAGGGATAGCGACCTCTGGGAGGTGAAACAAATATATGGCCCCGGTGGGGTCTGTAGGGCCTACTAGAGCTAAAGGTGGATTCGCCCCTGTCATTTCAATGACAGTAACCGCAGCTTCTTCTCGGGGGCATCTCGCCCGGAAAGCGGGTGAGCCCCATGCACTCTGCAACGAGCGCAGAAACTTTGTTCTGAAATCGTGCTTGGGTCGTTTGATTTCGGTTCCAGTGGCCTTATTCTGAGGGTAGCGGGAGCTTGCTGAGGAGGATCCGCTTTGAGAGGCACTGTTCCGTGGAGTTGCCCTTGTTTAACTGCAACGCCCACATGTTCTTTTCTATTTTCTATATTTACTTTCTCACATTTTTTTTTTCATTTGCCCTACTTTTTATTCATACTTTTTGGTTTTTATTTACAAGATTTTTTTACTTCCCAGTGAAAGAAGAATCCCTGCGACTATTCTGTGCCAATTTCGTTCGTTGCTTTCATTAGCAACAAAGAAAAAATGGCCACGAAAATAGAAGATATCGCAGCTGCTTCTCTTAAAAAGGTTTGGGCAGATAAACTTTGCAGAGCAAGATATTTACTTTTCGCTCTGCCGCCAATTAGCGCTGGGAATTGTTTTCCTCTCTCTCGAACCCTGTAATGCAAGTGATTTAAATTTTCTCTCTCCCCACTCTTTCGCTCGCTCGTTTCAACAGAAATTAGTGTTCCCATTAACAGAATTATTTACCATTTGCCTTCCAGGAATTTAAAACTTCACGCACGAAATGCTGTTCGCAGACAAACCTCGACTTTAAAATATGAAACTTGTGGGATGGTCTCTCGTTTGTCACTTTCTCATACGTATTTGAAAACAGAGATCACTCGTATCAGTTGATCCCTGATCCTCTTCTCCTGCCGATAGCCACCAGATTCGCTGAACAGCAGCAGCACCAACTTCCAGTAACAGCTCCACCTCGGTGCGAAACTCTTCAGTTCCAGCGGTGTTTTTTACTCCTGCAAACCTTTGCACTGTGGAACAGCCTCCCCCTCAGAGGATGTTATCGAATAATGAACATCAAAAGTTCAGCGAAGATGTACGTATTCATCACTACCCTCCTAAAACAAATCCTTGCCTTGCCTTTCTGTATTTTCCTCTATTTATCTCTTATTGACTTGTCTAATCTCTTCTGTATTTCCAATTACCTCTGAACTTCTTTCAAATGAAAACCACCGAATATTCTTTGGAAGGTTGCATTTTCAAGTTAATGAACACTTGTAGGATTGTTCGATGCGAATAAGGGTTATCTTCTGAATAATAATAATAATAATAATATAATAATAATAATATAATAATAATAATATAATAATAATATAAATAAATAATATAATAATTATAATAAATAATAATAATGTGCGCCGTGGAGAGTTGGTAGTCGTCAATAGACTTAAGTTCAAGTTAAGCAACATGGGGCTGGTCAGTCGTGGATGGGTGGACCGCTCTCCTCGCGTTGACCCTTGGGAAAGGATCTTTTTACCATATTCCTCAGTCATACTCAGCTGTAAATGAGTACCTATCCCTGATGGGGTAGGGTCCAGCTATGGGTTAAATAGCAAAAACTCAGCAATGATGGAAAGAAATGAAGAAAATAAACGACAACGACGTAAATGGAACCTCTGGCAACAGAGGAGCTCGTCCGGCAACCAGGTATTTCAACCCAATTGTAGGGTAAGACGGTCAGGTACTGGAGGGTCGTCATCCAGCAACTGATCCCCACCACAACGCCAGTCATCAACAGCTGAGATTGTAGTACAGAGGCAAAAAGGAAGAAATGGACAAGAGAAGAAAATAAGGAATATGGAGATGCTACATCAGAAGCAACCCGACGGAGAGTTATAGAAGAAGATGATCAACATCGGAATGAGAGGAATAAACACCCCCAAAACAGAGAAGAGGCTGGCAGACAAGTAAGGAGCATAAAGAAAAAGAACTGGCTCTCCCCAACAGAAAAGAGAAGAAACTGGAAAGGGAAAGTCACACTGACAACGAATTACACGAAGCGAACTGAGAGACGATGCACAGAAGACGACAGGGGGAGGAGAAATGATCAAAACAACGACACGAAGAAACACCGAACCGAAGTAACAGAGAGGACGGAATGGGTAGAAAAGATTAGACAATGGATGGAGCCAGATACAGAGAGAACAAAGATCCCCTCTATGAAAGCTACAACCCACCGAAATTAGGGAGAAAAAACAAGTGAGGTCAATGAAATAATGGGCCTAATACACACCACCATATCACAGAAACAAATAACTTGACATATGCAGGAGCAAGATTTAGTAGCAGAACTGATGGGGATTCGAACACCAACACACCGTCACAACCAACCCAACAGAAACCAAAACAGCAACCTCCTGGAAAAGGCGCCTGGAAAAGCAAATTCAATGGTGATGAGTCTGACTGAGTAAACGAAAGAGGATGCAGAAAAAAAGGCTAGAAGCAAGAAACAAGGGAGGAACTCAACGAGAAATACAAAGTACAAGAGAGGGACTAAAAACAACACAATAGAAGATGTAAAACAGAGGCTTAAGCCAAAGGCACACAGATCCAACGGTACATTGAACAAGGAAAATAAGGGATACCAACAGAACAAAACTATTCGGAACCAACCAGAAAAGACTATACAGCCAACTAAGAGGGAAGACAACCACCAGAAATTCCTGAAAGCCGAACCCAAGTAAGCACTCTGGGAAAACATAGGAGCAATCCGGTATCACACAACAAACAGTCAACATGCTCAGGAAGTCAGGAAGAAGAAAACAAGGGAAATAAAACCAAAGATTCACAGACATCACGACAGACACAGTCAGACACCAACTAAAGAAATGCCAAACTGGAAAGCCCCAGGTCCCGATGAAGTCCATGGATACTGGCTCAAAAACTTCAAGGCCCTACACCCACAAATAGCCAGAACAACTCCAGCATGTATCTCAAATCACCAAGCACCCAAATGGATGACACGGAAGAAAACCATCCTTAGTACAAAAAGACAAGAGTAAGGGAAATATAGCCAGTAATCTACAGGCCTATCACCTGCCTACCAATAATGTGGAAGTTACTAACAGGTATCATCAGTGAAAGGCTATACAACTACCTAGAGGTACAAACACCATCCCCACCCAACAGAAAGGCTTGCAGAAGGGAAGTGTGGGGGGCACAAAAGACCAGCTCCTGATAGACAAAATGGTAATGACGAACAGTAGGAGAAGGAAAAACAACCAAGCCTATGGCATGGATAGACTATAAGAAAGCCTTCAACATGATACCCACACACATGGCTAATAGAATGCCTGAAAATATTGGGGCAGAGGAAATACCATCAGCTTCCTCAAAAATAATGCGCAAACTGGGGAATAACAATACTTACAAGCTCTGGAATAAGACTAGCAGAGGTTAATATCAGGAGAGGGATCTTCAGGGCGACTCACTGTCCCCACTACTCTTCGTAGTAGCCATGATTCCATGACAAAAGTACTCGAAGATGGATGCCGGGTACCAACTCAAGAAAAGAGGCAACAAAATCAAACCCATCTATGTTCATGGACGACATCAAGCTGTATGGAAGAGCATCAAGGAAATAGATACCCTAATCCAGACTAAGGATTGTATCTGGGGACATCAGGATGGAGTTTGGAATAGAAGAATGCGCCTTTAGTCAACATACAAAAAGGTCAAATAAAGTAACGAGACTGAAGGGATAAGCTACCAGATGGGAGCAACATCAAAACATAGATGACAGGATACAAATACCTGGGGAATAAATTGGAAGGAGGAGATTATAAAACACAAGAGAGTTAAGGCACGATCAGGAAAGAATATATGCAGAGACTCAAGGCGATCTCAAGTCAAAAACTCAACGCGGAAAAATATGATAAAAGCCATAAAATTAAACATGGGCAGTGCCAGTAATCGATACAAGCGCAGGAATAGTGGAACGGACGAAGGCAGAACTCGCAGCATAGATCAGAAAACCAGGAAACAAATGACAATACACAAAGCACTACACCCAAGAGCAAATACGGACAGACATACATAACACGAAAGGAAGGAGGGAGAGACTACAAGTATAGAGGACTGCGTCAAACATCGAACAGAGCACTGGGGCAATATCTGAAAAAAAACCAGTGAAGACGAGTGGCTAAAGAGTGCATGGGAAGAAGGACTAAATAAAAGTAGACGAAGACCCAGAAATATACAGAGGACGGAGAAAGACAGAAAGAACAGAGGAACTTTGGGACACAAACAAAAACCAATGCACGGACAATACATGAGACAGACTAAAGAACTAGCCAGCGATGACAATTGGCAATCGGCTAGAGGGGAGAGCTAAAGAAGGAAACTGAAGGAATGATAACAGCGGCACAAGATCAGGCCCTAAGAACCAGATAGTTCAAAGTACGATAGACGGAAATAACATCTCTCCCATATGTAGGAAGTGCAATAACGAAAAAAATTAAACCATAAAACACATAGGCAAGTGAATGCCCGGCACTGCACAGAACCAGTACAAAAAGAGGGCATGATTCAGTGGCAAAAGCCCTCCACGGAGCCTGTCCAAGAAAAACTCACTACCTTGCAGTAATAAGTGGTACGAGCACCAACCTGAAGGAGTGATAGAAAACGATAGGCAAAGATCCTCTGGGACTATGGTATCAGAACGGAATAGGGTGATACGGTGCAGACCAGGAGTCGTGACGTTGATTGACAAAGTCAAGAAGAAAGTATCATCATTGATTGTCGCAAAATACCATTGGGACACCAGAGTTGAGAAGAAGAGGGGGGAGGGAAAAAAGGGATAAGTATCAAGATCTGAAAATAGAAAATAAGAGGATATGGGATATGCCAGTGGAAGTCGTACCCATAATCATGGAGCACTAGGCACGATCAAGACCCTGAAAATTGACCTCTCCCAAGAAAAAAACTAGGAGTCTGCGTAGCTCCAGGACTCATGCAGAAGAGGTGTGATCCTAGAAACGGAACACATAGTAAGAAAATGACGGATCCTAAGGAGCAGGATGCAAAACCCGGCCCACCCCAACTATGAAAATACCACCCAGTCGAATTGGAGGACTGTGATAGAGCAAAAAAAAAAAAAATAAAAAAAAAAATAATAATAATAATAATAATAATAGATCACTTTCCCCTCTTCTTTGAGTATTGAGCTCAAAATGTCCTATAAACTTTTCCCCAGCTGTGATGATACCATGATTGATCAAGTATGTTCATTAGACTGCAGTGGGATTCCCGAGAGAGAGAGAGAGAGAGAGAGAGAGAGAGAGCGAGAGAGAGGGGTTAGAAGTTCGGCGTCCTGTGGACAAAAAACGGGAACCCACGCAAAATGACAAGGGAAAGACGGGCTGTCTGGTCATTAAGGAAATCACTGATTAAATTCTCCCTCACATGATACCGCTGACTTTTAAGAAGCCCAGAGACCACAGCACCAAACTTCAGGTCTTTCAGGGCTTTCGTTCCCTGAATGACTGAAATGAGATGGAATCCACCAGGAGCTGGTGATATCGTCGAGGTGTTTCTGAGTAAGTAGCCATTACTTTTTATGAAGTATGTTTGAGAGAGGGTCTGCTTCCCAAAAATAATAATATAATAATAATAATATAATAATAATATTCTATTATGTTTGTGGCATGATAAAGACTTA
>NC_087211.1:8267662-8301022 GCF_015104395.2 Macrobrachium nipponense | reverse complement strand
TATCTTGTTCTAATAAAAGATTCCTTCAGCATTTATATTTTTGAAAATTCCCAATATGAATATTGGCCTGTTACTCAGAAACATCGCTGAGCCTGAGAAGCGAATTGTAAGGAAAATAGAAAAATAATATATAAAATCAACTCGCTTAATTCTGCCATCTTTTTAACAGCATTTGCCTAAAAGAGGGTCTTCTACCAAAATATTATTATATTATTATTTTTTTTTTTTTTTTTTTTTTTTTTTTTGTTTTTTTTTTTTTTTTTTTTTTTTTTTTTTGCTCTATCACAGTCCTCCAATTCGACTGGTGGTATTTATAGTGTGGGGGTTCCGGGTTGCATCCTGCCTCCTTAGGATGTCCATCACTTTTCTTTACTATGTGTGCCGTTTTCTAGGATCACACTCTTCTGCATCAGTCCTGGAGCTACTTCAGCCTCTAGTTTTTCTAGATTCCTTTTTCAGGATCTTGGGATCGTGCCTAGTGCTCCTATGATATGGGTACGATTTCCACTGGCATATCCCATATCCTTCTTATTTCTATTTTCAGATCTTGATACTTATCCATTTTTTCCCTCTCTTTCTCTTCAACTCTGGTGTCCCATGGTATTGCGACATCAATGAGTGATACTTTCTTCTTGACTTTGTCAATCAACGTCACGTTCTGGTCTGTTTGCACGTATCACCCTATCCGTTCTGATACCATAGTCCCAGAGGATCTTTGCCTGATCGTTTTCTATCACTCCCTCAGGTTGTGCTCGTACCACTTATTACTGCAAGGGGTAGCTGATGTTTCTTGCACAGGCTCCAGTGGAGGGCTTTTGCCACTGAATCATGCCCTCTTTTTGTACTGGTTCTGTGGCAAGTGCCGGGCATTCACTTGCTATGTGGTTTATGGTTTCATTTTTCGTATTGCACTTCCTACATATGGGAGAGATGTTATTTCCGTCTATCGTACTTTGAACATATCTGGTTCTTAGGGCCTGATCTTGTGCCGCTGTTATCATTCCTTCAGTTTCCTTCTTTAGCTCTCCCCTCTGTAGCCATTGCCAATTGTCATCCGCTGGCTAGTTCTTTAGTCTGTCTCATGTATTGTCCGTGCATTGGTTTGTTGTGCCAGTCCTCTGTTCTTTCTGTCTTTCTCCTGTCTCTGTATATTTCTGGGTCTTCGTCTACTTTTATTAGTCCTTCTTCCCATGCCACTCTTTAGCCACTCGTCTTCTGGTGGTTTTCAGATATTGCCCCAGCGCTCTGTTTTCGATGTTGACGCAGTCCTCTATACTTAGTAGTCCTCTCCTCCTTCCTTTCGTGTTATGTATAGTCTGTCCGTATTTGCTCTTGGGTGTAGTGCTTTGTGTATTGTCATTTGTTTCCTGGTTTTCTGATCTATGCTGCGGAGTTCTTGGCCTTCGTCCATTCCACTATTCCTGCGCTGTATCTGATTACTGGCACTGCCCATGTGTTTATGGCTTTTTATCATATTTCCGGCGTTTGAGTTTTGACTTGAGTATCGCCTTGAGTCTCTGCATATATTCTTTCCTGATCGTGTCCTTCATCTCTTGGTGTTTTATATCTCCTCCTTCCATTATTCCAGTATTTGTATCCTGTCTCATCTATGTGTTTGATGTTGCTCCCATCTGGTAGCTTTATCCCTTCAGTTCTCGTTACTTTGCCTTTTTGTAAGTTGACTAAGGCGCATTTTTCTATTCAAAACTCCATCCTGATGTCCCCAGATACAATCCTTACAGTCTGGATTAGGGTATCTATTTCCTTGATGCTCTTACCATACAGCTTGATGTCGTCCATGAACATCAGATGGTTGATTTTGTTGCCTCTTTTTCTTGAGTTGGTACCCGGCATCCATCTTCTGTAGTACTTTTGTCATGGGAATCATGGCTACTACGAAGAGTAGTGGGGACAGTGAGTCGCCCTGGAAGATCCCTCTCCTGATATTAACCTCTGCTAGTCTTATTCCTGAGCTTGTAAGTATTGTATTCCAGTTGCGCATTGTATTTTTGAGGAAGCTGATGTATTTTCCTCTGCCCCATATATTTTTCAGGCATTCTATTAGCCATGTGTGTGGTATCATGTCGAAGGCTTTCTTATAGTCTATCCATGCCATGCTTAGGTTTTTTTTTTTTTTTTGGTTTTTTCCTTTTTTTTTTCTCCTACTGTTCTCATTACCATTTTGTCTATCAGGAGCTGGTCTTTTGTGCCCTACACTTCCTTCTGCAGCCTTTCTGTTGGTGGGGGATGGTGTTTGTCTCCTCTAGGTAGTGTTATAGCCTTTTCACTGATGATACCTGTTAGTAACTTCCACATTATTGGTAGGCAGGTGATAGGCCTGTAGTTACTGGCTATATTTCCCTTACTCTTGTCTTTTTGTACTAAGGATGTTCTTCCTGTGGTCATCCATTTGGGTGCTTGGTGATTTGAGATACAATGCTGGAGTTGTTCTGCTATTCGTGGGTGTAGGGCCTTGAAGTTTTTGAGCCAGTATCCATGGACTTCATCGGGACCTGGGGCTTTCCAGTTTGGCATTTTCTTTAGTTGGTGTCTGACTGTGTCTGTCGTGATGTCTGTGAATCTTTGTTTTATTCTCCCTGTTTCTTCTTCCTTGACTTCCTGGAGCCATGTTGCATGTTTGTTGTGTCTACCGGATTGCTCCATATGTTTTTCCCAGAGTCTCTTACTTGGTTCGGCGTTCTTCAGGAATTTCTGGGTGGTTGTCTTCCCCTCTTAGTTGGCTGTATAGTCTTTCTGGTTGGTTCCGAATAGTTTGTTCTGTTGGTATCCCTTATTCCTGTTCATGTACCGTTGGATCTTGTGTGCTTTGCCTTAAGACTCTGTTTTACATCTTCTATTGTGTTGTTTAGTCCCCTCTCTTGTACTTTGTATTTCTCGTTGAGTTCCTCCTTGTTTTCTTGCTTCTTAGCCTTTTTTCTGCCATCTCTTTCAGTTTACTCAAGTCAGATCTCATCACCATGATTTGCTTTTCCAGGCGCCTTTTCCAAGGAGGTTGCTGTTTTGGTTTCTGTTTGGGTTGGTTGTGACGGTGGTGTTGGTGTTCGAATCCCCATCAGTTCTGCTACTAATCTTGCTCCTGCGTATGTCAAGTTATTTGTTTCTGTGATACTGGTGGTGTGTATTAGGCCCATTATTTCATTGACCTCACTTGTTTTCTCCCTTAATTTCTTGGTGTTGTAGGCTTTCATGGAGGGATCTTTGTTCTCTCTGTATCTGGCTCCATCCATTGTCTAATCTTTTCTACCCATCCGTCCTCTCTGTTACTTCGTCGGTGTTTCTTCGTGTGTCGTTGTTTGATACTTCATCCTCTCTGTCGTCTTCTGTGGCATCGTCTCTCAGTTCGTCTTCGTGTAATTCGTTGTCGTGTGACATTTCCCTTTCCAGTTCTTCTCTTTCTGTTGGGGAGAGCCAGTTCTTTTTCTTTATGTTCCTTACTTGGTCTGCCAGCCTCTGCTCTGTTTGGGGGGTGTTATTCCTCTCATTCCAGATGTTGATCAATCTTCTTCTATATCCTCTCTCCGTCGGGTTGCTTCTGATGTAGCATCTCCATATTTCCTTATTTTCTTCTCTTGTCCATTTCTTCCTTTTGTGCCTCTGTAGCTCCAATCTCAGGCTGTTGATTACTGTCGTGGTTTTGATCAGTTGCTGGATGACGACCTCCAAGTACCTGACCGTCTTCCCCTACAATTGGGTTGAATACCTGGTTGCCGGACGAGGCTCCTCTGTTGCCAGAGGTTCCATTTACGTCGTTGTCGTTTTATTCCTTCATTTCTTTCCATCATTGCTGAGTTTTGCTATTTAACCCATGGCTGGACCCTACCCCATCAGGATAGGTACTCATTTACAGCTGAGTAGACTGAGGAAATTATGGTAAAGATCCTTTCCAAGGAATCAACGCCGAGGAGAGCGGTCACCCATCCAACGACTGACCAGCCCCAATGTTACTTAACTTGACTTAAGTAACATTATTATTATTATTATTATTATTATTATTATTATTATTATTATTATTATTATTATTATTATTATTATTGCGAAGAAAGAAAAGTAGAATCCTAAATAAGTATCAATCTCACAAGAGCCTTTGACTTGAAATTCAAGCTTCCAAAGAATATGGTGTTCATTTGAAAGAAGTAACAGAAGGTCATAAGAAACGCAGAAGGAAGAGATCAATATTTATATGTATTATAAAAAAAAGTGAATTAACAGTGATATAAATAAACAGTTAATAATGTAAATAAAGATGAACTTATGTCTGCTACTTAGTTTAAAATGCAGAGAAAATATTGACGTTCAAAAGGACTCAGCATTCAAAAACCCCTTGTAATCTCTGCGACGTGGATCACTGTATCCGCCGTTTCAGTAATGATTGCCTTCCTATGGTACGGAAAGGGCTGTTTAATATTCTAACTGGTAAATGCTGGTAATAAATTCATTACCAATGCACATCTAGAAACGGAATATGCACTCTTAAAGAGAGAGAAAAATGATTCTTCTTAGCGTGGAATTAACAGTTCGAAACTAGAAAAGGAGAGAGAGAAAGATAAAAACACAAAATTTTTAGCATGGAATAAACTGTTAGAGAGAGAGTGACAGAGAGAGAAATGATTCTTCTTAGCATGCAATTAAACAGTTCGAACCTAGAAAAGGGGAGTGATAAAGAATAACAATTTTCAGCATGAAAGAAACAGTTAGAGAGATAAATTAGTTTTTTTATTATGGAATTAAACAGTTCGAAACAAGAAAAAGAGAGAGAGAGAGAGAGAGAGAGAGAGAGAGAGAGAGAGAGAGAGAGAGAGAGAGAGTAATTCTTAGCATGAATTAAACAGGTTGAAAGTGATATATATATCTATATATATATATATATATATATATATATATATATATATATATATATATATATATATATAATATATATATATATATATATATATATATATATATATATATATATATATATATCTATATATATATATAATATATATATATATATATTATATATATATATATATATATATATATATATATATATATATATATATATATATATATATATATATATATATATATATATATATATATATATATATATGTGTGTGTGTGTGTGTGTGTGTAATGGAGTTATTTCTTCATTATTCATTTGGTAAACGTGTAACTCGAACGTCAGGCAAACAACAAACAAACCTCTCTCTCTCTATCTCTCTCTCTCTCTCTCTTCACCTCTATCTCTCCACTCCAACAGGTAGCCAAAATGAGAGAGTTGCATCATAAAATAAACATTAATTAAGTAACAATAAATAATGATCCAAGTCTTACTGACTAACTTAAAAAACCCAACAGTAAAATGTCTAAATAGTAATGGTCACCAAAATGTCTATTTCCCCATCAGGACTCCCTCTCGGTCCCCCATGGTTCGGCTAGAACCGTCTGTTTCAAAGACACAGAAACACCCCATAAGTACACACACAAGTTTAACAATCAGAGATTAAAGATTGAATATTACTACAAAAATGTCAAATAGGTAACAAGCCACTCTTTGGCTAAAACAGTTCAAAACTCAACCAAGCAGCCAGACTATTTAAAGCACTATATTATAAAGAGACTCCCGGTGATCACCACGGCATCCTGCCTTTCTTTCAAAGACGCCTCTATCAAAATCCCCCATAGACTTGTGTATCATAGATTTTAACAGTAAGAGGCGCACATGCACTTACGAACGCACACTTCGTTAGCGCCTCACAATTACTGGCTGCAACCAGTTTCACAAAGGCACTTTGAGAAGAGTTTCATAAACTGTCGTACATTGACTTTGTCTAAACTATGCAGTTTTATGTCACGCCACCCACAGAAACCCATTGATCAGCTTTCTCGGGTCGTTGCTTCTCCATATTCCATAGGTCACAGCGAACATATTGGCAATATATTATTAATCAAAACCCTAGGCCTTACACCGCTCGGCCACCTAACCAATGCTAGCCCCCGCCTAGCAAAATTGGTCAAACAAAGTAGTTTATATAATATAAAACACATTGGCTGGCTTAAAATAAAATATAAGTAATAACTGCACGTCTCTGTCATTACAAAATAAAGTCTGTTACGCTTTTATCTCCAAATAACACTAGAATTTTCTCTCTTCGAATTCTTGAATATCCCTCTTTGCTTGTCTGCAACTAGCTGCACAGACTGTAACTAACTGTTGGAAGCTGTAGGAAGACGGAATGCCTCCCTCAATGTAGAAGACTTCTAACGACATCTGTAGATCCCCAAAAGACACGCTGTTGAACTTGAAGACTCTCGTAATCACCATCGTGGAAACTTGTAATCACCATGGACAAAACGACAGCAACACTCTCTGCACGGCTGGTGGACGTCTTGCTAGCGTTGGGAAACGACTTTTTGGTGTGTTAGTATGTCAGTCAAGTCATTGGTCAATCTAAGAAAATTAACCCAGACATACTACTTCTATCAAACAATGATCTCAAAAGGTCAGAAATAGTAAGTGAACGTCTCCCAATTAACTCCCTTTAATATGACTACTAAATCATAAGTCATTATCATAACTCTCAAAGAAAAAAAAATCAAGTTCTCCAACTCAATTCTCCAAACTCGCACATCAGCTCACACACAACCCAGAAATCACAGCAACTCCACGGACTTCTGCACTCACATTTCAAACTCGAATGTTCTCATAAGTAAAAAAAGAAAAAAAATTGTAATGAGCCCAAGAAGAAAAAATCACGTAACACGCCCAGACCCAAAAATGTTCTCTCAAGCTCTGATATTTGAACAACCCACAAAATCAGCAAAAATCTCCAATGTTTAACAGCAAAAACCCCTTTACTGCTCATACAACTAAGTACAATGAGACTTAATGTCAAACTCCCACTTATATAAATAACAACCCTGATAAATCACATCTCCCGGCCAAAAAGGAATGCTATTTAACCTCAATCCCCTAATTACATCTCTCGTAGGAATAGGAAAAAAAATAAAAATAAAGATAACCACAAGTAGATTTCCCCACAATCACAAAATACATAATATACATATGTATAACCCCCGCGTTTTTCCAAGAAATGCTCCATGTAAAGTTACGGAATTTTCTGACATCGCAACTTTATCGACCAACAAGGCCAGAAAGCGAACTCTCACACATGCGCTTTTGTGAAAAGCTATTGTCAACATTTCATGATATTGCTAAAATTCTGATCATTCACCACTAAAGGAAAAGGATCAGCACACGGCTCATCACATCGCTTGTCAGCAGAAAAATCCACCTGCAGACGTATGCTCGAACAGCAGCATAAAGAATTGGCTAGTCAGACACACAAGATTGGACACTCATGATTCTACAGAAAAAAGGTCTAACAGACACATTTCACAAAATTAACTCCAGGATATGACTAATGTGTTCAAAAATTTGTCTCGAAGACGTATTCTCTCAACATGACTTTGCCTAATTATATGCCTCCAAAAATAACACACTTGTGAACATAAAAAATGCATACATCTCCATAGGACTACAATGCAGTAATACCACTTGCCTCTAAATAGTCACGAAACCAAAGAGAAAGAACCACGGAAATCTCCTCTTGGCTCAAAAAAAAAAAAAACTCCATAACCACAAAAAAGGGTCACCCCCAAACATTAATTCCACCTCCATATATAAATATGTGACACCACATTAATAATAAAACCACTCCGGTTATAAAAATATTTCCTCCATTTGGTTAATAACCACATCTACATATATTTCTCTTTTATTTCTCTGATAGCCACATGTTAATAAAAAACCACCACTCCAGGAATAAAGAATAGTCACCTCTATTTCGGCAAATACAAAAATATTTACTTCTATTTCACCAATAACTCCATGTGGAATAAAACAAGGCTTCAAAAAATATATCTCCAAAAAGGATAGTAAAAAAAATGAAATCCTATCTCCAAAAAAAATGTGCACTCAAGGCAACTAGCTCACACACTCACAAATATTGCCCCATAATCTCCTCAAAAATGTGTCTCCATTTGCAACAAAGATGGCTGTAATATATTATATCTTAAATTATAACTCCCAGATAATATACCTCCAATTATAACTCCAAATAATATATCTCAATTCTCCAGAGAATAACTCAATGTTATAGTCAAAAACTATAAAACTCTCTCCGTTTAGCATAACTGCTAAAAAAACAGACAAAAACTCGGCAAACAAAAACTGTCTAGAAAATTCTAGAAAAAATCACCAATGTGCCACAACTCATTGTAACAGAACTCCAAATTCAAAGTGTCTTAGCCAAGACTTCTCCATATGCACTACAACGTAAGCCACTAGAAAACTTAACCAAGTTTCCTATCTCTCACAAAGTTGACACAAATACGACAAAGGTAATGTGCAAGAAAACTCACAATTTCTGGAACATAAATATCCAGAAAAAAAAATGTAGTGCCATTACGTATGCATTCAAACCCATGCAAGAAATTCTCCCGTAAATCTCACTGTGCATCAAATAGCTAAAGCACAAACACATTCCCGAACAATGACTCTAAGTCACGAATTGAGATATTAAAAAATATTCACACCAACTGGTGAGAAAAAATAAATTCAAATTCACCCATGATGAAAAAAAACTTGTGTCCACGATGGCTAACTTCCAAAAAAGGAGAAAAGAAAAATCAACGGCATTATCAACTATCTCCCGTAACTCACTAGATGTCAAGCAATTATCTGCTGAACTCATAAAAAAAGGAAAAAAAAAAACTAAAATAATGTGTTGCTAGTTCCTCCCAAATTCAAAAAAAAACTCACTACCCTTGATAGCATTACAACACCTACGTATTAGTATAAAAAAATCAGTATCAGAAATATCACTATCAGCAAAATCACCAAAAAAATTGCTATCATCAAAATCACCAGTATAAAAAGATATCACCAATGTTAATGCTTGTCCATTCACCAAGGAATACAGTAAAAAACTCAGCAAGATTCAACACAATTCACCAAGATTCAGTCAGATTCATCAAGATTCAGCAAAACTCATCCTCGCGAATCACTGGAATATTCTCCAAAGTTACAAAAACTCAACAAATAATTAAGACAAGACTTCTCCCATTACTTCATTGTAATAATTCTCCATGAATAATTATCTGTAATAATTATAAAATAATCTCTCAAGAAATATCTCAAATCTCTCGTAAAAAATAGTCTCCCGTAATGATAATTATACTTAAGTAACCCTCCCGTGACACATCTCAAGTATAATAATTATTAATAATAATAATAATTCTCCATAGTGACAATTCTCTTGCAAAGATCTCAAGTAAGGGTGAAATTTAAATAGCATACACCAGTAATGCTGAACCTTATGACACACAACTTCTCCAGCATACACCACCATTGCCACACAACACAGATACAACACCGTTCACGGCACCGGGCATTACCATGCATCACCACTTGGCACCATTTTTAAAGTAATCCCTCCAACACAATAAAAAAAATAATAATAATCTGTGTCTCACCATTTTGTATCTTCCAAGGCATAAGGAAAACATACAACACATCCTGTGCATGTTAACTACCATTTTCTCTTAATTCACGAGACAGAAAAATCTCTTTTTATTTCCTTTTCTCTTCATCCAAGAGAGAAAAAAAAATCTCTTTTCTAGAAAAATAGACTCTACGGGCATTTTACTTCATCAACTAATCAATCAGCTGATATCTTAGCATTCATTGTCAAGGCTAGACTTGTCTTCAACAGCCCGACAAAGAAAAAAAAAATGAAGGAGGAGTTCACCCACAATGAGAAAAAAAAAATTTTTCCCCCCCAATGAGCATTGAGCATTGAAACATCCCTCAGTCAAGCGACAGAACACTCCCCCGAGGCATACACCAGTACCCATCTCCCCTTGAAAAGTGTATGAGGACCCCCCTGAGGTATATACCAGTACCCTCGTCATGCAACTATCACCCGAGGCAGGCCATACTCCCCTTGCAATGCGCCTCTCTGCGCCGGTTAGCAGAAATGTGCTGACCCCGTAAAATTGTGTGGCCGCTCTGTCTCCAAGCGAAATATGCTATTCAAGCACAGTTCATATGCATAAACACATCTTTATACACCCTTATGTGTTAAACAAAGACGAATACGTCTATTATAAACACGCGCAAATAAAGAAAACACGTCACTTCTGCTACTATGGGCAAAGACAAAAAAATTTTTTTGACCTCTTAAACCAATCCCATAACCCTGAAATATTTAAAAAAAAAACCCTCCCCCGTGATAAACTGTATTTTAACACTCACCACTCCATAATGGGAACAAAAAGAACTCGGAATTCGCGTAATGCACGGCAGTGACACATGCACGACTGTCTCGGAAATCACACTTCACAAACATCTTAGTACCAACTGACTGTTCCCAGCTGGCCCGCTCATTGAAGCGTCTCGCTCTGGGCAAATGCTGACCCTATAAAAATCCTTCCCCTCCCTTTAGCACAGTTAACAGATAGATATTTCTCATTTTTTCTCACTAAGTAACTGAATACTAACAATTTAACAATTTTCCACAATCCCACAAAGGCTTTGTCGTTCGAAAACTATCACTAAGCCATAACCCCTTTATTTTCTAACTGGTCACCTATCTCTTCATTGGCGTTCCCAGGCATAAAAAAAACTCTTTTATACCGTTTTTTCACCGCCTGCCACCAAACCTGTAATGAGGTTATTTCCTCATTATTCATTTGGTAAACGTGTAACTCGAGCGTCAGGCAAACAACAAACAAACCTCTCTCTCTCTCTCTCTCTTCACCTCTTTCTCTCCACTCTAACAGGTAGCCAAAATGAGAGAGTTGCATCATAAAATAAACATTTATTAAGTAACAAAAGATAATGATCCAAGTCTTACTGACTAACTTAAAAAACCCAACAGTAAAATGTCTAAATAGTAATGGTCACCAAAATGTCTATTTCCCCATCGGGACTCCCTCTCGGTCCCCCATGCTTCGGCTAGAACCGTCTGCTTCAAAGACACAGAAACACCCCATAAGTACACACACAAGTTTAACAATCAGAGATTAAAGATTGAATATTACTACAAAAATGTCAAATAGGAACAAGCCACTCTTTGGCTAAAACAGTTCAAAACTCACCCAGGCAGCCTGACTATTTAAAGCACTCTATTATAAAGAGACTCCTGGTGAGCACCAAGGCATCCTGCCTTTCTTTCAAAGATGCCTCTATCAAAATCCCCCATAGACTTGTGTCTCATAGATTGTAACAGGAAGAGCCGCACATGCACTTACAAACGCACACTTCGTTAGTGCCTCACAATTACTGGCTGCAACCAGTTTCACAAAAGCACTTTGAGAAGAGTTCATAAACTGTCGTACATTGACTTGTCTAACTATGCAGTTTTATGTTACGCCACCCACAGAAACCCATTGATCAGCTTTCTCGGGTCGTTGCTTCTCCACATTCCATAGGTCACAGCGAACATTTTGGCAATATATTATTAATCAAAACCCTAGGCTTTACTATATATATATATATATATATATACTATATATATATATATTATATATATTATATATATAATATATATATATATATATATATATATATATATATATATATATGCTATAATATATAATATATATAATATATATTATATATAATATTATATATGATATATATATATATATATTATATATATATATAAATCATTATATTATATAATATATATATAGTATATATATTATTTATTAATATATATATATATATACTTATATATATAATATATATTATATATATTAGATATATATATATATATATATATATATATATTATAATATATGATATATATATATATATATATATATATATAAGTATAGTATATATATATATATATACTTATATATATAGTATATATATATGATATATAGTAGGTATAATATATATATAAGGTTATATATATATATATATATATAATATATAGATATATATACATATATACTTATAGTATTTTATCATATCAGTATAGGTATATATATATATATAGATATATAGATATATATATATATATATTTATATAATTATATATATGATATATATTATATATATTATATATATACTATATATAATATATATATATATATATATATATATATATATATATATATATATATATATATATATATATATATATATATATACTATATATATATATATATATATATATATATCATATATATATATATATATATATATATATTATATATATATATATCTATATATATATATATATATACTACATATATATATATATATAATATCTATATATACTATATATATTATATATATCTATATATATATATATATATATATATATATGATATATATATATACATATATATATATATATATATATATATATAGTATATATATTCTATATATATATATATATATATATATATATAATATAACATATATATATATAATATATATATATATATATATATATATATAGTATATATATATATATATATATATATATATATATATATATATATATATATATATATATATACGGTATATATATATATATATATATAGTATATATATATATTATATATAATATAGTGGATATTAGCTATATATATATATATATATATATATATATATATATATATATATATATATATATATCCCTTTTTTATATATATATATTATTAATTATATAATTAAGTACGTAATTTATTCAGTTTTTGATGGCCCCTTTTTAAAGTAAGTTTTTCTAGTTTAATCCAGTTTCTTTTGACTTTCTCTCTGAACACTGGATATGGGTCTTTTGCCTCTCCTTAATGGTGTTGTTATTAGTATATATTGGTACTCCACCCATGAAGTTTGTTTCTTTTTTTTTCATGTTTGTGATGGTTATTTGGCTTCTGTCGTCTGTGCCACGTCATATTTTGAACATCTCCCGGAGCTTTCGAGGGGGCCTTTTGGCATTAGTTCAAGAGTTCTGTACTCGGCTCCACCGTAGAAGGACCAGTGTGCTATTTTTTTGCCAGTCTACGGCAGTGCACTTATTTGGGTAGAGGATATTTCCTTTAGCACACCTGCATCGTGTTGCGTCACTAGAGAGTGACCCTGTGTGCTCGTGCCCTTTGTCCAAAGCTGGATTGCTTGGGGCCTGTTGTTGGAGGCTTGGACTTTGTGCCTCACCGAGGATTTCTACAGCCCTTTATTTTTGGAGGACAGCTCTGCTTTTGCTCTCGTGAATGGCCCATAGTGCGAGCGTAATATATGCCCTGTAATCCCCTGCCTCTGCCTGAACACTGCGCCCTTGGAGTCGTGAGGAGGCCCTCTAGTGGCGAAGAAGAGTAAGCCCACTTTATTATTATTAGCATTGTAAATTTTATTTCTTCATGTGATTGAGCAGCAACCCCTTATTTTAGTGAGGACATCTTTTACACAAAAATAAGTGTGTCAGCGTCGGCATTTATATGCATAACTACGTCCTTGAATGACTATTAAGTGTTTATGGCTTTATAGACTCAACCTATTGAGTTATTTATGTATTATATCATTATAAGAGTATGTATTTAGTACAATACACTTTGTTAAAACAATATTTTTAATGATATAGGTTAAGATATAGGTTAAGGTTTTGCCCCCCTTTAAAATCTCCATCTATCGTATGCTAGGGAAAGAGTGTTTTTTTTTTCTTCCACTGTTTACTTTCTCTTATTCCTTGGCATGTTAGTTAGGTGGGCGATTGAAGAAGTGACTGATTTGGTATTGTTTGTGCTTGATGTGCTTTTCCTCCCATTATTCAGTTTTCAGAGGGGTTCTTTTGTTGTGTTAATCTTTAAGAAATAAATTATTGTTAATCTTTAGTTTGTGGTTTGGTGTATCCTCTCTGAGATTGTACTCTTTAAGTGTTGGTTTGTCAGGGATCATACTCTTTTTGTGGTACTGATCTGAAATATCAGGTCCAAAAGAACCTTAACTTCAGACCATCATGAAGTTCATAACAAAATTTGGCGACTGTGTAACAGGATCCTGACTGACATTCCAACTTTTGGGAGTTTTTCTTGGAGAGGTGTGATCGGGAGAATTAGGTAGTTGGGGGAAAATTAACCTATTTGTTCTTTTGTTACTTTTGCCTTGGTTTAGGAATATGCCTTTAGTAGGGGATATTGAGGAAGCGGCAGCGCTATTTTTAGCTAGGTCCGACTGGGAGGAAGAAATTTTTGATCTTAAAAGAGATGAGTTGTGGTGTTTAGCAGAGTAATTGAACTTAGGATTACCAACAGACATTAGGAAGGGTCAGTTGTTAAGTGAGGTCCTTAAAGCTATTAAGAGTAGTAAAGGTAATGCAAAGGAAGCAGTAACGTCTGGTGATCCGGATTTTGTAAACAATGGTAGTGACGAGGAGTTAAGGGATTCAGGTAGCCAAGAGGTGAGCAAATTAAGGTTGAGTATCCTTTCTCAGGAGTTTAAGCTTAAGGAGATGGAATATAAAACTTTGCAATTGAGGGCGGAAGAGCGCGAAAAAGAGCGAAAATTTGAGTTGCGAATGCGTGAGTTTAACAATAATAATAATAGTGATAATAATAATAATAACAATCATAATCGTTTTGAGCTAATGAGTGCTTTGAAGTTAATGCCAGTATTCGATGAGGAAGATGTTCCTGATTTCTTTATTTCGTTTGAACGAATAGCAAGGAAATTGTCTTGGCCCAAGGATATGTGGACCACTATGGTTCAGTGCAAATTAAAAGGGAAAGTTCAGAGGGTATATAACACTTTAAGCGAGGATCTGTCGGCTGATTATGATTCTGTCAAGGACATTATCCTTAAGGCATATGATTTGGTTCCGGAGGCTTATCGACAGAAGTTGCATAACCTTAAGAAAGAACCCGGTATGACCTTTGTTGAGTTTGCAAGGAGAAAGGAATAATTCCTTGATGATTGGCTTAAGTCTAAGGAGACTGACTCTTTCGAAAAATTAAAAGAGTTAATTTTAGTCGAAGAGTTCAAAAGAATGGTTGCTAGAGAACTAAAAATTCATTTAGATGAACTTAAATTGGATTCGCTTCAAGAGATCGCTATTGCGTCTGACGAGTACTCCCTTGCTCATCGTCAGGACTGTGTGAAAGAAGTTAGTGGTAAGAAGTTCCCTCCTCGAGGTAACGGTTGGAGGGGGAATAACCGGAATCAGTCAGGTCATAGTACCTTTATTGACAGTTTGGTGGGTGACCGAAGGAAGAGCAAGAATGAAAATGACAATAAGAGTAATGGTAGCGAAGCACGTAGTTTCGTAAATAGCAGTAGGAATGGTAGTAGTAGTGATGATAGTATGTCCTCGAGTTCCGATGTAGTTTGTTTTTGGTGCCACCGCCGTGGACATTTTAAGGCAGATTGCTTTGCGCGCCGTAAATTTTTTGAAAAGAATAAAGAACCCGTGACATTGGTATTGGCAGAACAACCGCAAAGGGAGGAGTCAAAATGACTAAGATTTGATAAGTATATATCTGATGGTACCGTCTATGTTGATAGCACTATGCAAATTGGTCGTGGTGTGAAGATTTTAAGAGACACAGGTGCCGCTCAGTCGTTGATATTGCGGAGGTCAGTTCCCGAGGGTGTTGTCTTTAAGAATAAGAACTTTGTCTTGTTGGGTGGATTTCCTGATACGGTGGCCTCGTATCCACTGGAAGAGTTATATTTGAAGACTAAGAATTTTCAGGGTATGGTTAATTTGGCCATAGTAGATACTTTGCCTATTCCTGATGTAGACATTATATTTGCTAATGATTTAGCCGCCGAGGCTGCATGTGACCAGATAAGCATAGATGATTCGTTGAATCCTGTGTCTGTGGTGACGCGTTCTCGGTCTAAAGAGGTTGACCTCGCGGAGGTAGAACTCGATGCTGAGTTAATTAATGAACAAGTGACTGACATTGTGACTGGAGTTAATAATGATAATGATGTTGACATTGATAATAATGATAATAATTTATCTTTTCAGGGCTATAATAATGTATCTTTTCAGGGCATAAATTGGAATGCAAAAGTTTTTAAGGAAGCCCAAGAAAATGAATTTAATCATTTAGAACTTAGTGATGGTAGTGATATTTCTAAACCTGTATTTATGAAACAAGGTGGTTTGTTCTATCGTGTGAGTAGGTCAGTTAATGCACCTGCTGACCAGGTAGAGGTAATTCGGCAGCTAGTTGTCCCGGAAGGGTATAGGAGTAAGTTGTTATATTTTAGTCATGAACGTAAACTCGCGGGTCATTTCGGGGTTAGAGAGACCTTTCAAAAATTGGCACGGCATTTCTTTTGGCCCCAGATACGTCGAGAGGTTAAGAAACATGTGTTATCTTGTAAGGTGTGTCAGATTGTAGGGAAACCGAATCAAAAGATCCCTAAAGCCCCTCTTATTCCCATTCCCTCAGTAGGTGAACCTTTCAAGGAGGTAGTTATAGATGTAGTGGGCACTCTTCCACAGACGCGCGGAGGTAATGAATATCTGCTAACCATGGTTGATAGGGTGACGCGTTTTCCTGAGGCTATCCCTCTGAGGAGTATTCGGGGTGAGAAGGTGGTGGAAGCATTAATTGGATTTTTCACTAGATTCGGCATTCCAAAGGTTTTACAGTCAGACTGTGGTACAAACTTTACAAGTAAGTTTTATAGAAAGAAAATGGTTGAACTTGGTGTTAATCATGTTACCTTTTCTCCTTACCACCCAGAAAGTCAGGGTCAGGTGGAAAGGTTCCACCAGACTCTGAAGTCTGTATTAAAGAAGTTTTGCTATGAAACAGGTAATGAGTGGGATAAGGAGGTTCCTTATGCCCTATTTGCTATACGGTCTGTACCTAATGAGTCTTTGGGTTTCTCTCCTTTCGAAATTGTATTTGCCCATAGTATACATGGTCCTCTTGATGTGGTAAGAGAACATTGGGGAGGAGAGACATCTGAAGTTAATGTATTAGATTATGTTTCTAATTTACAGGGGAAACTGAGGAGAGCTTGGGATTTTGCTCAAAAGAATTTGCATAAAAGTCAGTCTGTGATGAATTCTAATTCTGACATTGGTACCAAGGTTCGTATCTTTAAGCCTGGAGATTGTGTATTAGTTTTATTGCCTATACCAGGTAATCCGCTGAAAGCTCAGTTTTCAGGCCCATGGAGGGTGCTGAAAAAGATTAATGATGTAAATTATTTGATTGAAACTCCTGGTAGGAGACAAAATTCTCGTATTTGTCATGTAAATATGTTAAAGCCTTTTATTAGTAGAGATGTAGATCAGGTAGAACCAGTAGTAGTAGATGCAATTGCAGTAGTGTCTGTAGAGGTAGATGAGATTCCTATGGTTAACAAGAAAATGTCTGTTAATCCTGATGCTTTGTCAAGCAATTCCGATATTTTAAGCAACATTAATATTAAATTTCAGCATTTGAATTCTGAGAAATCAGAAGCTTTAATTGATATTATCCACAGGTATAAAGATTTGTTTCAGGACGCGCCAGGTAGAACGAATGTTTTGGACCACGACGTGGACGTTGGGTACGCTAAGCCCATTAAACAGTGCCCATATAGGCTTAACCCTGTCAAGAAGAAGATTGTTCAGGAAGAGGTCCGCTATATGTTAGACCATGATTTAATTAAACCATGTTGTAGTCCTTGGAGTTCCCCGGTCGTGTTGGTTAAGAAGGAAGGAGGCCAACACCGACTTTGCTTTGATTACAGGAAGGTCAATGAGATGACCAAGACAGATTCTTTTCCCTTGCCGAGGGTGAAAGATTGTATTGACCGAATTGGGTCTGCCAAGTTTATTACAAAGCTAGATTTGCTGAAAGGGTATTGGCAGGTTGGTCTTTCCCCTTGTGCGAGGGAAATCTCTGCTTTTGTTACAGGTGACGGTTTATATGAATGCAAAGTCATGCCCTTTGGAATAAAAAATGCGGCTGCCACCTTCCAAAGACTGATGAATCGTATCACTCAGGATTTGGAAGGGGCGTAGTGTATATTGATGATTTGGTTATATATAGTGATGATTGGGAGTCTCATTTGGTAAGACTTGAAGCTTTGTTTAAGGCTTTGAGGAAAGCCGGTTTGGTAGTTAACTTGAAGAAGAGTGATTTTGCTCAGGCCATAGTTTTGTATCTTGGACATGAGGTAGGTCTGGGCAAAGTTGCTCCTAAGAAAGCTAATGTAGAGGCTGTAGCTAGCTTTCCTGCTCCTCAAAATAGGAGAGGGGTTAGGAGGTTCCTAGGAATGGTCGGGTACTACAGGAGGTTTATAAAGAACTTCTCTGAAATTGCAACTTCTTTAACAAATTTATTAAAGAAAGGAGTAAGGTTTGTATGGTCCAAAGAGTGCCAAGAAGCCTTTGAAAAGTTAAAGGCAGTCTTGACTAATTATCCTTTGCTGCAATCTCCAAATTTTAATCTCCCTTTCAGATTAGCGACAGATGCGAGTGACATGGGACTTGGAGCAGTTCTTCTCCAGGAGGATGATGCAGGGATGGCTCACCCGTCTCTTACTTTTCAAGGAAGTTATCACCGGCAGAGACAAGATATTCAACTATTGAAAAAGAAGCCTTATGTTTAATAAAAGCTCTAACTCATTTTTCAGTTTATTTGAGTTCATCACTTCATCCTATTATGGTCTACACAGACCATAATCCTCTAGTGTTTATCCAACGGTTTAAGGAAAAAAATATGAGGTTGCTTAGGTGAAGTCTCTTTTGCAGGAATATGACCATCAATTAGGCTATAGCAAGGGAAGGAATAATGTTATACCAGATGTTTTATCTAGGTCTTTTTAAAGCGTAGGGAGTAGGCTTGTAGTTTGGTCTCTAGGTTAGGTATTAATGACTTTTCCTTTCCAGGTTTTGGTTTAATTTCTATTGTTTGCTCTGTATTAGTTATTTGATTTATTTCTAGTATTTAAAGTAACTAATTTGAGTATTTGCCATTTCTTTTAGTTTTTGACCTAAAAAAAAAAATTTCCTTTTTGGTGGGGAGGTATTATAAATTAACGTAATTTATTCAGTTTTGATGGCCCCTTTTTAAAGTAAGTTTTTCTAGTTTAATCCAGTTTCTTTTGACTTTCTCTCTGAACACTGGATAGGGGTCTTTTGCCTCTCCTTAATGGTTGTTATTAGTTTATATTGGTACTCCGCCCATGAAGTTTGTTTCTTTTTTTTTCATGTTTGTGATGGTGATTTGGCTTCCGTCGTCTGTGCCACGTCATATTTTGAGCCTCTCCTGGAGCTTTCGAGGGGGCCTTGTGGCATTAGTTCAAGAGTTCTGTACTCGGCTCCACTGTAGAAGGACCAGTGTGCTATTTTTTTGGCAGTCTACAGCAGTGCACTTATTTGGGTAGAGGATATTTCCTTTAGCAAACCTGCATCGTGTTGCGTCACTAGAGAGTGACCCTGTGTGCTCGTGCCCTTTGTCCGAAGCTGGATTGCTTGGGGCCTGTTGTTGGAGGCTTGGACTTTGTGCCTCACCGAGGATTTCTACAGCCCTTTATTGTTGGAAGAGAGCTCTGCATTTGCTCTCGTAAATGGCCCGTAGTGCGAGCGTAATATACGCCCTGTAATCCCCTGCCTCTGCCTGAACACTGCGCCCTTGGAGTCGTGAGGAGGCCCTCTAGTGGCGAAGAAGAGTAAGCCCACTTTATTATTATTAGCATTGTAAATTTTATTTCTTCATGTGATTGAGCAGCAACCCCTTATTTTAGTGAGGACATCTTTTACACAAAAATAAGTGTGTCAGCGTCGGCGTTTATATGCATAACTACGTCCTTGAATGACTATTAAGTGTTTATGGCTTTATAGACTCAACCTATTGAGTTATTTATGTATTATATCATTATAAGAGTACGTATTTAGTACAATACACTTTGTTAAAACAATATTTTTAATGATATAGGTTAAGATATAGGTTAAGGTTTTGCCCCCCTTTAAAATCTCCATCTATCCTATGCTAGGGTAAGAGTGTTTTTTTTTTCTTCCACTGTTTACTTTCTCTTATTCCTTGGCATGTTAGTTAGGTTGGCGATTGTAGAAGTGACTGATTTGGTGTTGTGTGTGCTTGTTGTGCTTTTCCCCCCATTATTCAGTTTTCAGAGGGGTTCTTTTGTTGTGTTAATCTTTAAGAAATAAATTATTGTTAATCTTTAGTTTGTGGTTTGGTGTATCCTCTCTGAGATTGTACTCTTTAAGTGTTGGTTTGTCAGGGATCATACTCTTTTTGTGGTACTGATCTGAAATATCAGGTCCAAAAGAACCTTAACTTCAGACCATCGTGAAGTTCATAACAATATATATATATATATATATATATATATATATATATATATATATATATATATATATATATATATATATATATATATATATATATATATATATATATATAAATATATATATATATATATATATATATATATATATATAGTATATATATATATATATATATATATATATATATATATATATATATATATATATATTATATATATATATATATATATATATATATATATATATATATATATATATATATATATATATATATATATATATATATATATATATATATATATATATATATATATATATATAGTATATATATATATATATATATATATATATATATATATATATATATATATATATATATATATATATATATATATATATATATATATATATATATATATATATATATATATATATATATATATATACTATATATATATATATATATATATATATCTATTATATAAAGAGAGAGAGAGAGAGAGAGAGAGAGAGAGAGAGAGAGAGAGAGAGATTTTGCATAACAAACAAATCCCTTCAGTGTTTCGAGTCAAAGGGAATCAGACAGCGAGAGTAATGGAAAAAGCAGCGGCCGTTTATAACGAGATCTGGAGATTCATTTCAGTTTCATACGAGACCGAAAAGTTCGTCAGTGAATTCTTTTAAAAGATGTAGGCAAAATTATTGTAATCCTTGAAACAGGACCCTAAAACATTTCCATGACCTTAAAAAGTAGTAAAAAAAACAATGGTGCATTTAGAAGGTGCTGAAACAGCAGTTTGAATATATTTGTTTTTATGGTGTTTATACATTGCATGGAACCAGTGGTTATTCAGCAACTGGACCAAAGGCTTTACGTGACTTCCGAACCACGTCGAGATTCGTGAACTACCTGTGCGTGTTCTTAAAAGGACTGATGTATTAATACCATAATTCATACCTTCTCTGTATAACTTTCATTCGCTACATTTAATCGGATGAAAGCACACAGACACGCACACACACACACACACAACCGGAAATGTCGTCTTAAACGAACCCCGGGTCTGACACGGGATCACGGACCTCGTAATCACATCCACTACACGTTCGCAACATTTGCATTTTTGTGATGACTGCGATATCATGTCGTGAAACGTCGCTTCCAAAACGATCTGTGATTTTCCAGTCATGATGGAATAATAATTATTCTCATAATATTCCAGTATTGCTTTTCCTCCCAATGTTCGCGCAATGCCATCATCACCAGCCTCGTAAAATACGAATCTCCCAAATGCTCTCCCTTCCTCTAAGTGTTCTGTTGTCAATACAGGGATGACGACCACCACTGAAGGTTTTTAAGGACGTTTATGGAATCCTGACATTAAGGAACTCTATCATAACATTCCTGAGGGTCTCGAGATAACAGAATTTCGACGGTTAGTTTAATCTGCATGTAGTTAATCTTATATGAATCCTTTTCGTAACATATTTTAACAATTCTAATTTATCGTGGGAGCAGAACATTAGGCTACATGAAAAACATATTCCTTATATTAAGAGTAAATGGTTGTCACTTACATGCAAAGCGCAAACTTAGTCCAGACGTTCATTTACAAGTAATTTTTGATGGAATCATAATAAAAATTCTAGTAATGAAGCAAATTAAATACAACCATCTAATATTTTCTTACTTTTCGTTACAATGTAGACACCAAAGTACAGAACTTGCAAGGTGATGCCATCTCTAGGTCCCTCTGAGAAACATGATTTTGAATAATTAATCGGAGGGGTGGGGGGGGGGTGGGGGGGGGCGGTTGCTCTGTCTTCAATTTCGTACCTCGTACCAGAAATCACCGGATTTTTGTCTTACAGCAGAGCTGATAAACCTTAAACAATTTGCTGTATCAGAAACGACCCAACACCCCTCCAAAAGAGCCTGATATTTTAATGAACGATACATGAAAAATGATCTATAAATGAACCAGCCACATACGTTTTCTTTAAAAAGAAAAAAATTATACATTCATTCCATAATTCATATACTGTCAGGCAAAATTGTATTCGCCACATTGAAGCGTAATTAACCCAAGAGTGCCGAAGAGTTATTCGAAATGAACCTCAGATCTTATATTAGATTGAGCCGGAATGAAATTGACACCGCTACAGAATTAGATTCATACTATTCATACCATTTGCATTTATGTGATTTCTGTCAAATGCTTCGGAGCCGTATAAAACGTGTTTATAAATTCTAATATTGCATTACGTAATTCTGTGTCCATCGCCAGTGTCAAAAAATACGAATCTACCCAGGACTTTCTTCTACTTTGTTCTGGTAGTAATTGAGGTCTAAAGGCGGCGATTAAAGGCATTTGTGAACTTCGTTAAATCTCAGCATGAATAAATATGTCAGAATACTAAACGTCTTCTGAACGGTCGGCTTTATCTGTAAGTAGCGACTTCTGACAGGAGATACCATGAACACGAAACACCAAAAACCCAGTCAGCGTGAAACTATATTCATTTTCTATTACAAAGGAATAAATTCCATTTGTAAACAAGCGGCCCAAGCAACCAGCCGTTCGATTATGAAATTGTTCAAGTCTCACATAGATATAAAAATAGAGATAACAGAGAAGAGAAAGGAATCGTTCTTTCTTTCTTGCTGTTACCTTTCACTCTCTGCCCCTTACTGCAAAACTATGTCTTTTATTAAGACCTGCATTTAAACGATGAAACCTGTAACGTGATCCCATGGAATAATATTTTACAAGGTTCGGCACTGTTTAGGTAATTGCATTTGCTGTTACGTACAGTGTTAATAGACCGAAACGCTGCATTGTCTACACACTAATGAAATGTTACTTAAGTATAACACTTTCTATTAAAAACAATAAGAAAAAATGAACAATGACAAAGTTAATGTAATTATCAATTTGGGAAAAATGTGTGACACAAGTAGTCATCTTTGGCAAAATATTGAATTTTAACAATTTCTTAAGATAAAGATTAATGAATAATTTACGGAGAAAAGCATATACATTCCCATAATGCAAAGGCTAAAACAGAATCCAGGCAAACCAAAATAGCTAATTCACTGAATGCTTTCGTGCGGAGTTCTCTCAAGTGAAATGGCAAACATCTTGCATCAAATAAGTTGTTTACAGATAAACCTCGTCTATTGAACTTCCTCAATACGAGGGATGACTCGAAATAAGCTAATTGTTCCTCATCCGGGAATCTTTTCACCCCCTAACTGGTCGAGGGCGGATTCCTGATTGGTATCTTCTGTTAGGGATAGGACAAACACTTACTCATCCGCTTCGGGATGGGACCAGAGGAGATTCAAAGGGCGTTTTCGCAGAAAGGTGTACCTGTGGAGAAGGAGGAAATATATACCATTCTTAAACAAAGAAGAAGTAGGATGAGGAGCACATTTGCTTTCCATGGAAATTCTTAAAAACAGGTTTTCCTTTATTTAAGTTACATTGTTTTTTATATTTTCCTGACAATGTTTTTCATTTATATCTATATATATATATATATATATATATATATATATATATATATATATATATATATATATATAATACTCATCTCTTTTTATTGTATTTCTCATTACCTTGTATTACTTCTTTTAAATGAATATCATATTTCTTAGAAGCTTTAATTTCAAGTCAGCGGCCACTGTGGTAGGCTTGTTCCATATGAGTAGGGTTCATTTTAATAATAATAATAATAATAATAATAAATAATAATAATAATAATAATAATAATAATAATAATAATAATAATCGATGAGTTATACTTTCTTCTTGACTTTGTCAATCAACTAATTGATGTCGCAATACCATGGGACACCAGAGTTGAAGAGAAAGAGAGGGTAAAAATGGATAAGTATCAAGATCTGAAAATAGAAATAAGAAGGATATGGGATATGCCAGTGGAAATCGTACCCATAATCATAGGAGCACTAGGCACGATCCCAAGATCCCTGAAAAGGAATCTAGAAAAACTAGAGGCTGAAGTAGCTCCACGACTCATGCAGAAGAGTGTGATCCTAGAAACGGCGCACATAGTAAGAAAAGTGTTGGACTCCTAAGGAGGCAGGATGCAACCCGGAACCCAACACTATAAATACCACCCAGTCGAATTGGAGGACTGTGATAGAGCAAAAAAAAAAAAATAATAATAATAATAATAATAATAACTGTTAAATAAAAGGGCAGACTTCAGCGAATCAATTTTATATTCACTGGATTCTGCCATTTTATTAAACAGAATTTGTTTAAAAGAGGGTCTTCTATCAAAAGAATAATAATAATAATAATAATAATAATAATAATAATAATAATAATAATAATAATAATAATAATAATAATAATAATAATAATAATAATAATAATAATAACAATAATAATAATAATAATAATAATAATAATAATAATAATAATAATAATAATAATAATACTTACCAGAGGTCGCTGAATACAACAGTACAAACCACAGGCTAGAACTCTATGAAAAACTGGTGGCAATTCGTTTAGGTAAGAGCCCCATTTACCCTCTCATTATTGTCTTTGTCCATAGATGGGCCTGGCTGGAACATAATCTTTGCTACTTACCTCAAACTGCTCTCCTCATTGTTGGCCCTGTGGAGGTGGTGCTCGATACGAAGAGGAGGAGGAGGGTGTTGATCCGTCCCGTCCAGGATTCATCACTGGGCCGATTATCTCGTATCTCCCTCATGGCGTCTCTTGCCCACAGAGGTTCGTGGATAATGAGAGAGAGAGAGTATAGCATATGTTTAAATACTTGTTAATTCTTAATTATTATTATTATTATTATTATTATTATTATTATTATTATTATTATTATTATTATTTTATTATTATTATTATTATTATTATTATTATTACACAGATTCCATTTCAGCATTCTTTTCCTGCAAAGACCAACGTGATGCTCTAGTCCAGTGGTTCCCAAACGGGTGGGGGTTGGTGAGGGCGGGGCACGACCCCCTGGGGTGCCATGTAGTAGAATGCAGGGGGTCATAATCTGAGGATATGTATGTATAAAACCATGGGATGTATACATACATGGGTTATTTTGGGCAGTGGGTGGTGGGCCCTAGACAAGTGTCCTGTATGAAAAGTGGGTAACGACCCGAAAAAGTTTGGGAACCTCTGCCTGTAGATATACCACTATTTTTTATTTTGTTGTCAGCTGCTGACAACAATAAAAATAGAGGGAAAATACTTTGGGGTTTAACGACTGAAATAAACGATATCCGGGCTTTGGGAAGAGGGGGGAATGCGGCAGATGGTGAGATCATATGGGCAGAATTCCTATATTTTACCATTTACCAAAAAATGTCCGAAATATTTAATATTTTGCTCTCGAAAATTACATTGGTGAGTAGAGTTGTTTTATGCATACATTAGAATTATTTATACACTCAGGACGAGCGTTAAAATAATGCATCAAATAAAAAGCTGTTAGATAAAGACTTTAAATGACTTTAATTAGTAAATTATGAAGTCAATACGCATAAAAGCAAGTATACATATATAAGTAAAAGGAAGATATATGGGATTTATTCTGGATTCTTATAGTGATGTTCACATTTTCGAATTTTTTTTTTGAATTTTTGAAAAACAAAGAATGAATTAAAATGGACGGATTATATAATAAATATATATATATATATATATACTATATTATATATATATATATATATATATCAGTATATATATATATACATATATATATATATATATATATATATATATGATATATATCTATATAGATATAATATATAATATATATGTATATATACTATATATATATATATATATATATATATTATATATATATATTATATATATATATATATATAAACTATATATATATATATATATATATATATATATTATATATATATATATATATATATATATATATATATATATATATATATTATATATATATATATATATATATTATATATATATATATATATACTATATATATACATATATATATATATATATATATTCTATAATATATATATAATATATATATATATATATATCTACTATATATATATATATATATATATATATATATATATATATATATATATATATATATATTATATATATATATATATATATGATGAGTGTGCATCCGTTTCAATCTAACATATGACACTTACATGTAACAGGGTTTGGTTTATTGGAAAGTTATACAATTTAAAAGAGAGGCTTCCTTCTCGAGTTTGAAACGTGGTACCAAATATGCCCAATATTGGTGAGCTTTCAATTATGTAACCCTAAAGCCTTATTTATGCCTTAACGTTTAACCGAACAAGTAATTTGATTTCATAATATATTCTAAAAACCAGTGAGACATGATACAAGGTCTGTCATTTGCGTTTATAAAGATATATATGTAACATGAGCAATTTTATTGTTCACATTTTTTAGCTGTATAAGAAAATGAGGAAATCGGATAGAATTTCGACCTAGAAATATTTCTTTCCCGACGGGCAAATACAGGATACAGAATTTTGAATCTCCATAAAACCTAAGCGAGCGAAGCACATTTTTTTATGCTTCTATTTTCTGTTTCCTTTCCAGAACTCACTGTATTTCTTTTCTAGCCGAGGTGAGTTTTATTTTAAATATGTAAATCAGCGTTACAAGTATTTTAATGCCGGCCTTGCGGGCATTTCTTTAACAACATAGTTGAGAATAACTAACAAAAGAGTTTGTTTCCATTGTTTTCAAGCGAACCGGGATATTCTTAACAAAAGAGAAACGATTTAATTAATACTCTGTTTAGGATCCTGCAGCCATAATATACAAAAAGGACCTTTCCCTTTCTATGGTTACCTGGAAAATATTACATTATGCCTCTACAGATCATCTGGTAAAGGAACTTACACCAAATATGCCATCTCGTACGATGGAGCTGTATTGCATTTTTAAAATGTATAATATTACATAACGCCCTCTGATAATGTCTAAGTGAATCTGTGAATATATCTTAATTAGGTAATAGATTTGATAAACTATGAGAAGATCTGAAATATATCTTTATTAAAGTAAAGTACATAAGAGAAAAACTTGTATTTTTTTATAAGATATGAATAGATCAGAAATGTACTCTCATTTAGGTAAGGGATATATTAGAACACTGGTGCCCCTTTGGATGAACAATGATGGTCTAAAATATATATATATATATATATATATATATATATATATATATATATATATATATATATATATATATATATATATAATCGCGTTCAAACATTCTACATTTCAAGACCAATATTTCTTGTTCGACTCTACTGCCAGATCATAGTATTTTTCCAGTTATCATCGTTATGAGTAGCAGTAAACGCTGTACATCTGTTCTGACCAGGAAACTGTATGCAGTGTCAACACGATGCCTTTATTGTTCTCTGGAATAGTTCATGAGAGCACCTGTGAATTCTCTGCTGTTGGCATCCGACCCTCAGTTTCCCAGAGACGGCCATAAGGGTGTGTTGTGGCAGTTGCTCATTCGTCATTCATCTGGAACAGACGGCTGTGCAGAGGCATCAAGCAGTACATTAGCCCTTAAAGTGCACTGAAAATTATCAAGAACTTTAAACCCAGTCGAATTAGTACATTTCAATTCTTAGAAGACAATTGATGTGACCTGGTACGTGGTTAGTCTCTGTGATAAATATAAACGCTTTTGTATTGCAGTGGTATTACTTGTGATTTGGTCTGGAATATGAAAATATGTTGAAATAATGAATGACTCGTCAAAATTTTTCAATTACACATATAAAAATAATACATCAAGTATGAACTTTGAGAAGAATCGGTAACTACTAATTGAATGACCAATGGACGCTAAATAGAGAACTGGGTCCCAGGCATGAATTAGTCGAAGTGGGTGATAGATTTCTTCTGTGTATATCATATACGAATTTTCGTAATTTCCATATAATATATATGTATATACTTGGGTTGTCCGTATAATAAGTTTCCCCAAGTAGCTGCAGTCGCAAGGAACGTGTTACGCGGGATCCGGCGACAGTGGCATGTTGCTTGGTTCCCCAACTCATTTCTACTTGGTAAATATGATAGACTGATTTCCTTCGAAAAATGATATATTTGTCGCAATCACTTATACATTTTCGAAAAATATATTTCAACAATCATTAGAATATGTACCACGACATATCACAGGTGTAGGATCATCTTTGATAACTGGAAGCTGTGGAAAGGATATTCAGCAGGACAAAAGTACTTGTGCTGCCCATGGAGAATGCAATTGGAATGTATTTTAAATAATGATCCATCTATAGTTACAATCATAATTATAGAACCATTACTCATTTTACTCAAAACGTGTATTATATACCATCATGGTGTTTAAGACATAAAAGTAAAAATCATTAGACATAGTGAACTAGTACACAGTAGTCAAAAAAATAACAGGAATAGAAGTAAATTACCAGAATGAAATAAAAATGAGATCAGTAAAATTTCAGACCAAAATCCAGTGAACTTAAAAAAAATAAAGTTTACGATTCTTACTTTTAATGTGAAGACCCTTCAATAACTTTGCAAATACTGCTTCGTCCACTCGACGTAATCCGATTTTTGTTTTATTTTTTATTTTCCGTACCCGTACGTATGGCCAATTCGATTGCACGATTTTCATTTATTTTCTCTGTTCTCTTCTGGTCCTGTTGTTTGATTGTAATATTTTCCGTTGTCACGTGGAATAACTTTTACCAAAACGTATTTCAGCCTCTCCAAAGTGTTCTCTTTTGTTTAACATCATTTCTTGCAAAGAGAGAGAGAGCGAGAGAGAGAGAGATATTTCTGCGTCTGAAATCCAGTATCTATTGTGCGTCTGTTGTTTACCGACTGATTTTTGTGTTTGTGGCCTCTGTCCCCGACACAATGAAACTCAAAAGGCTTCATTTGATCGACACAATGGAAAAGACTTCGAATTTGTTCCACTTCATCAAAAAAAATATAATAAAAATAACTGAAAGACGGATGACAACAACAGAAAAAAAAGAGAATAAATAAAAACTGAGTACATATACTTTCCCCTCTGTGTTTCGGTCTCCCATACGAAACAAAAAACATAAAACAAAAAATCTTACATTATGATCCTGACGTAAAGAAATATAGTCCACATTGATACTGAACATTACAGATTAAGCATAGAAATGATGCCGCCAGCCGCCTTCATCGATCACTGTAACACCTCCTCACCATCCGTCGGGATCACCATCACCTGACACCATTAATTTCCTTCTCTCCATCCACACGCACTTTGTGGGACCCATATCTGTCTGCTCTTCATCTCGTCCCCATGATTTGAAAGGTGAGACCAAACACAGAATGTTGTCTCTCACGATTTCTTCTTTCAATTTGTAAATTTCAGTTCATTAGACAACTGAGTCTTTGTCTGAAATTTGTGGTTTATCCATTACTAAATAACCCGTGATATCACGAATGTGACTGATGTCTTTCAGGTCAGAAGTACTCAGTTGTATTTAGTGGATTTACCCAGACTGAAATATTCCAAATCTCGCCCTGATATCGTCATGGAAAATGTTTCCTTTTCGTATGAGACACCTGTGGAACTTACTGGTCGCACAATAGATCGGCATACATACGCCTGTTTATTTATTCATTCATTTATTTATCTGCGTATTTATTTATTTATCAATTTATTTATCGTATGCAGTCCAGAGTTTCAGTCGCTTCAGTTCTGTCTCACTCAAGACTAAAAGGACACAATCAATCTCTACAACACGCATCCAGTTTCGTAGACTTTTATTTTCACGTCGGCGCCAAAAGCGAGAACACTGAAAATTCGGGAGACCGTCTGTCAAAACGTTTCCAGTTTCATGATCACTAACATTGCAATGGGCGTCACGCCCTACACATTTCCAGCGATATTATTGTTGACCTTGACGCAAGAGGAGCACAAGCATTCGGCAATAGCAGGCATAATAGGACGCCGGCCGAGTGCTTCCTCATTTCGCTTCACTGCTGTGCAAACAGCGCAGGTGTGTCCCGCCTGACGCTCCTCATAATGTGCCAGACTGAATTGTTAATGTTTAATATAATTAACCTTATTGATCTAATTATGGTCATGTATCATTTAGAACGTTAATTAAGAAACAGCCTCCCTTCAGAGGATTTCGTGCAACTGGAACTTCTTCAGAAGTTCAAGCGAAGATGCAGTGCATTACTACCCTCATACAATTCATACATTGTAATCATTGACATCCATTTTTTTTTTTCTATTTATCTGCTGATGTTTTTTATTTTATTTCTTTTTTATTTTTTATAAGTGATTTCTTTCTGCATTTCCCATGACATTCTGTTACTTCTTTCTAATGAAAACCATTATATTCTTTGTAAGCTTGAAATTCAAGTCAATAGCCCCTTTGGTGGGCTTGACCCTTATGAATAGGGTTTATCTTCTGAATAATAACACTACTACTACTACTAATAATGATAATAATTTTCAGAGACTACATATTTTGATCATATCAATAATAAGCCGGTAAACTGCTAAAACAAACCCGATGACATTGGACGCTAAATGTAAATAATAATATTCATACCGTAAAAATATGCAAACTCGGGTTTTAGACGTTTTATCAATATGATTTCTATAATTCACTGGTATTTATTTGCCAAGCGCTTTGTGCAAATACTCTAATCAAGAGGTGTTGGCGAAAGAGATACGTGTCACGCAATAGTATAAATAATATATTGATTACATTTATGTCATACCAATAATGCAATTCGTCCGTCAATTCACAAATTCTCGTTTATCTTTCGGTGGCTTTTATTCAATTCATGCATTTTCCGATTAAATTTCACGAACTATATAACTTTCAATGTTTACTGAAAATAAATGTGGCCATCCCGAAATACGGAGTGGAGTAAAAAAAAAAAAAAAAAAAGGCAATTACGCTGGATCGTCCCCATATTCAGGTAATAGTCTCTTAAAACACAAGTAACTAATGACAAACATTTCGCATTTTTACCCTTATTGACATGCCTTTGGGACAGTTTCCTGTTGGTGCGTAACTCATTGATTAAAAATGTAGACTATTTGACTTCACAGCTTTTAAACTTTGGCTCTTGTTCATACTGAAATAAAAAAAAAAACATATTTCTATAGATTTTCACCATATAGCTGTGACTATTTGTTTTATATTCGCAAACACAAAGCTATAAATGCCGTTGGACATACAACGCTCTCCGCCTAAGAACTAAAAATAAAGGGGAATTGTTATAATCTATCAGTGGCAGTCAGTTACCTGCTGGATTCGATCCACTGAGAGCAACTACCTCAGACATCTGTGAAGAAATCTCTCACCAGTGGGCTATTCGTAAGGATCTCCAGACCTGCAGACATATGTATCAGACATTTCTCTCCACAATTTCCAGGTTATTTTACACTAATTAGGTCTCAGCTTTTCATAGGTTCTTCATATCAGAGACATGTTGCTTCAAATGTTGGATTCCTTCTTCCTGCGTTTGTCTTTATGGAATAAGATTTCACAAGTTGAATTTTAACCAGAAATTTTCTATTCTCGTCTTCTCTACACGTTGTATAGGACGCCGTTCATGTTCAGTAATGAAATTAAAACATTTGTCTCTTCGCAATAGCATGGCCTAATACCGAGAATTTAAATTCCTGAGCATTGCATCGCCACGACTAGTTTGAAACGACTGTGTAAATGCAAGAGGAATTATAAACAGAAATAGGGACTTTAGGGATATACACTTTTATTGGCAGATAATAAATAGGAATACATTTCTGCTCATTTATATAGGCTAACTAGAATTGCTTGCCAGAGCGGGGGTTAGTTTCAGGGTCAGCCTTCAAACAAGGCCTCTTCGCAGAACAATAGAGATTTCTCTCGTCGCATCGTGAAGTCGTGAATTTCGGCAGATAGAGAAAAATCTCAAAACTATGAATTTTCACCCAAAAACTGATTCATCGGAGTTTCGTCCTGATAACTTTATGTATTTTGCGCAACATTTTTTGAAATATTTTATTTGATGGGAATAGAGTCAAAAATATCTGTAAAGCAATCTATATTTGTCTAGTTTGTATATTCAGTGCTGCGAAAAAAGTGAAATTAATAATTTATTACAAGAGCAAGAAGACCAGTGGCCTGATTATGAAAAACAATCCATCCCCCGTGATGCAGGACCCTCTCAAGAAAACTAACGTTGTCTACCAGTACAAATGCCCTGTCCGGGAATGCCCCGGCGCTTACATTGGTATGACGACTATGCGATTTTCGAAGAGGATATCCTGCGACGCTCAGGAAGGCGCCATCCATAATCATGCCAAAAACGTCCACAATACCAGGATAACTAGGAATGACATTATTCCTAATATCAGAATTATCGATAAGGCAGCAGACCACCGTCGCCTCCGCTTCTTGGAGGCCCTACACATCGGGAAGGAGAGACCCAGCCTCAACACCACCCAAGAGACTTCACTCCTCCCGACGGTGGCACGTAGGGCGCCGCCCGCCAGCACCATAGTGCCGATCGAACGGGCCAATCAGGTGCCCCCGTCTATCGGCAATGACCTTCCCAATACTACGCTCCCAGTCTCCAGCGTCCGCACGAGAAGAGCAGTGCAAGCTTCCACCTCTGCAAGACGGCTTGACTCAGGGACTTAATCCTCTGTTCAGCCAATGAAAACGCAGCGCCCATCAGACAGAGCACCTGGGACACAATAAATACCGCCGAACGACCCCATTCTAATCAGTTCACGCTCACCTTTCCTTGAAAATGAACCGATGATACGGTTGGAAACGTTGGAATTCCGTTACGCCCTTAGACTAAGATTTGTTAACGACTTTTGTTATCATATCAATAAATTATTATTTTTAGAAAACATTTCTTTAACCAAGATATGAACATCGGCCAGCTATTAGCAAATA
>NC_087211.1:8242768-8252768 GCF_015104395.2 Macrobrachium nipponense | reverse complement strand
AATGCGTGAGTGACTCAATCTGGTTTGTGTGTGAATGATCGTCGAGTGCTTTCTCGCTGCGCGGTTTGCCGAGTGCATTGTGCCGACGAGATTCACATGTTTGTAATTACGCAGAATCTGGGGTTTTTTCTCATTGTGAACAGGTAAGTGTTACGGTGTGTTTTTTTTTTTAATCCTGGGGGCTTTTTTTGAAATCATTCAGTGTAACGGAACTAGCTTAAAATACCATATTTTTTTTCCCCATAGTACCAGAAAGTGACGTGTTTTCTTTATTGGCGCATGTTTAGAATAGAAGCATTCGTCTTTGTTTAACATAGAAGTGTGTATAAAATGTTTTTCATGCATGCGAACTGTGCTTGGATTGCATATTTCGCTCGGAGACAGAGCGCCCACCCATTCTTGCGGGCTCAGCAAATTTCTGCTAACCGGCGCAGAGGCGCGTTGCAAGGGGAAGGCAACTACTGTCCTGCCTCGGGGGGTATTGCAAGGGAGGATACTGCTACTACTACTGGTGGTCTGCCTCGGGGGTATCGCTTGACTGAGGGGGGTTGGTCTATCGCTCAGTGGGGGTGATACTACTTTTTTTTCTCAGTGGAGGGTGAAACTTTTTTTTTTCTCAGTTGGGGTGAACTCCTTCCTTTTTTTTTCTTTGTCAGGGTGTTGAGAGACGAATTTGCCCTTGAAAATGATTTTCCAATGCCAAGACATCAGCTGATTGATTAGTTGATGACGTGAGATACCTGTAGGTTTTTTTTTAGAAAGAGATTTTCTTTCTCATGAATGAAGAGGAAAGGAAATGAAATGCATTGTATGGGTGTCTGTTTTCCTTATGCTTTGGAAGACACAAATATAATGGGGACACAGATTATTATTATTTTTTTATTGTGTTGGAGAGATTACTTTAAAATGGTGCTGAGTGGTGGTGAATGGTGATGTCTGGTGCCGGTGAGTGTTGTTGATTGGTGTTGATTTTGGGTGTGGCAATGGTTTGGCAATACTGGTGTATGCTATTTAAATTACACCCTTACTTGAGATCTTTGCAAGAGAATTATTACTATGGAGAATTATTATTATTATTATTATTAATAATTATTGTTATTAATTAACATTTTTACGGGAGGGTTGCTTAAGTAGAATTATCATTACGGGAGACATGTTTTACGAGAGATTTGAAATATTTCATGGGAGATTATTTTGTAATTATTACAGATAATTATTTAGGCAGGAATTATTACAATGAATTATTGGGAGAATTTTTTTAACTTTAGAGAATCTTTCAGTAATTTCATGAGTGATGAGTTTTGCTGAATCTTGATGAATCTGGCTGAATCTTGGTGAATTTTGTGTTGAACTTTTGGTGAATGGATAAGCATTAACATTGGTGATGTATTTTTTTATGCTAATACTAGTGATTTTGATGATAGCAATTTTGGTGGTTCTGCTGATAATGATACTTCTGATACTGATTTTTTTTATAGTAATATGTGGGTGCTGTAATGCTATCAAGGGTGGTGGTGTTTTTTTTTAATTTGGGAGGAACTAACAACACATTATTTTTTTTGTTTTTCTATTTTATGAGTTCAGCAGATAATTGTTTGACATACGTGAGTTACGGGAGATAGTTAACCATGCTGTTGATTTTTCTTTTCTCCTTTTTTTGGAAGTTAGCCATCGCTGACACAAGTTTTTTTTTCATGGGTGAATTTGAATTTATTTTTTCTCTCCAGTTTGTGTGAATATTTTTTTTTTAATGTCTCAGTTCGTGACTTAGAGTCATTATTCGGGAACGTGTTTGTGTTTTCAGCTCTTTGATGCTGCAAAGAGATTTATGGGAGAATTTTTGCATTTTTTTTAATGCATACATAATGGCACTACATTTTTTCTCTGGATATTTGTGTTCCAGAAATTGTGAGTTTTCTTGCACAATACCTTTGTTGTATTTGTGACAATTTTGCCAGAGATAGGAAACTTGGTTAAGTTTCTAGTGGCTTATGTCGTAGTGCATATGGGGAAGTCTTGGCTTAGACACTTTGAATTTGGAGTTTTATTATAATGAGTTGTGGCACGTTGGTGATTTTTTCTAGAATTTCCTAGACACTTTTATTTGCCGAGTTTTTGCCCTTTTTCAGCAGTTATGCTAAATGGAGAGAGTTTTATAGTTTTGACTATAACATTGAGTTATTCTCTGGAGAATCGGAGATATATTATTTTGGAGAATTTGAGGTATATAATTTTGGAGTTATAATTTGAGATATAATATGTTGGAGATATATTTTGGCCATTTGATATTTGCCAATGGTGGTGAGAGCTATGTTTAGTTCAATTATTTTGCAGCCATTTTTGTTGCAAATGGAGACACATTTTTTTGGAGATATACGGGGCAATATTTGTGAGTGGGTCTGGATGCTTTGAGTGCATATTTTTTTTTGGAGATGGGATTTCATTTTGATTATCCTTTTTGGAGATTTAATATTTTTTGGAGCCTTGTTTTATTCCACATGGAGTTATTGGTGAAATAGAGGTAAATATTTTTTTATTTGCCGAAATAGAGGTGACTATTTTTTATTCCTGGAGTTGTGGTTTTTTATTAACATGTGGGTATTGGAGAAATAAGAGAGAAATATGGTGTGGGGGGTGGTTATTAACCAAACGGAGGAAATATTTCTATCACCGGAGTGGTTTTATTATTAATATGGTGAAATATATGGAGGTGGAATTAATCTTTGGCGGGTGACCCTATTTTGTGGTTATGGAGTTTTTTTTTTGCAAGCCAAGAGAAGATTTCTGTGGTTCTTTCTTTTTGGTTTCGTTACTATTTGGAGGCGAGTGGCATTACTGCCTTGTGGTCCTATGGAGATATTATTTTTGGAGGCATATAATTACTGCATTACGAGTTTATCGCATAGGCGATAAGTTTTACATAATTGGGCAAAGTCATGTGAGAGAAATGTCCTCAAGACAAATCTTTTAACACATTAGTCATATCCTGGAGTTAATTTAGTGAAATGTGCTTACTTCGTGTCAGTATAGAAGTTTTTTTTGAGAATCTTGAGTTTCCAAAGAACGAAGGGGCGCTCTTTGTCCAAGCAAAAAATGCAATTCAAGTACAGCTTCGCATGTATGAAAATCATTCATACACTCCCATATATCAACACAAAGACGAATGCGTCTCTTCTAGACATGCGCCAACAACAACAAAACCCGTCACTTTCGGCTACTATGGAAAAAAAATGTGCTATCTTAAACCAATTCTACAATTCACAAAATGATTAAAAAAAACCTCCCAGGACCAAAAAACAAATTCTGTAACACTCACCGCTTCATAATGAAAGAAAACCCGACCGCAAAACACGCTAATCCCGTCGGCACAATGCAAACGCGATCATTCACACACACGCAGACGTCTCGGGAATGCACTCACAAAGTCTCAGCTCTAATTGAATGTGCCCGACCCCTCGAGGCATCTTGCTCTTGGCAAAATTGATGGTTCTAGTTCAATTGTCTTTGCTCAGTACTACAGTTAATGGACGGATATTTCTCATTACCTCTCATTTAGCAACTGAAATCTAACAATCAAACAACTTTCCACAATCTCACAAAAGGCATTGTCGTTCGAAACCACCAACTATTATGCCTGTGACATGATTATAACCCCTTTTCCTACCAAAAAAAAACATCTATGTCTAACTGGTCACCAGTCTCTAGATTGTTAGCATACCAACAGCTGATAAAATACATAAAAAGCCTCTTTAACCGCCTACCACCAAACTATTACCAGCGAACAGCGTCGCCCCCCCACCCCGGTATTTAGTATTTTGTATGCGTATAGCCATGCGTAAGGCAAACTGATAACCCTCAGTCCCTTCTCTCTCTCTCTCTCTCTCTCTCTCCTCTCATCTCTCTCTCTCTCTCGTCTCTCAAAGCAATCACATGCAACCCCCCCCCTGCCTCTCTCTCTCTCTCTCTCTCTCTCTCTCTCTCTCTCTCCATTCCATCAGGTCATCAAATTAGAGTCAGAGTTACAAAAATATATAAGGTTTTATTCAAAGTAAAGTACTAGTTGAATAACTCAAGTTCTTACAGGATCAACAATGGAAAGATAATAGTTCAAGTCTCACAGACAACTAACTCAGATAACCCCCCAGTATTTAAATGTCTTAATCAGTAATTAGTCACACCAATTATCTCTTCTCCAAAATACAGTCCCCTCACTAGGACACTCGGTTCCTAGGATACTCGGTCCCCTCACTAGAACCGCCTGTTTAAAAGACAGAACATACTAGTGAGCACACACACAATTGTAAAGACAAAGTCAAAAATTAAATGAAATAGAACATCTTTACAAAATGTCAAACAGACAACAAGCCATAGCTTTGGCTAAAGTATGATAACTCACCCATTGCAGCCTGGAACACTTTAATAAACAGACTTTTGCAGAGCGATCCCCAGCATTCTGCCTTTTCTCCCGTAGCTGTCTCCCTAGTTTTCAGCTAAACCAAGCCGTTATCAAAGGACATAATTAGTACACGTACATATAAACTCACACTCTTCAGTAACTGGTCACAGTCAGTTTTCAAAGGCACCTTGAACAAGCCCTCATGAACTCGCATACCCACAGAATGAACATTGACCTGCTTAAATAACCATATTCGTATCACACCATCCCAGAAAGAGATGTCAGCTTTCTCAGGTCGTCGCTTCGGACTCTGTCTCCATGGGAAGTTAAAAGTGAACAGTCTTCACATTCCAAGAAATGTCACAACGATACATATTATCAGTCTTTATTTGGTATATATATATATATATATATATATATATATATATATATATATATATATATATATATTTATATATATATATATATATATATATATATATATATATATATATTATATATTATATATATATATATATATATATATATAGTATATTTCTAATATATATTTATTTATATATATATATATATATATATATATATATATATATATATATATATATATATCTATATAATATATATATATATATATATATATATACTGCCGAATGATTTGATAAAAAATTATTCAATGATTTTCGGACTTCTTTCAAGTCAACATTACATTTACAATAGCAAAATTAAAACCGAAATGATTTCAGAATAATCTGATTGTCTTGTTAGTAAAGCGTAGAGTTAGTTAGATGTTTGATCAAACGTAAAAAGCCAAAAAAAAAATATAACCCCTGGATCTTCATATTCCCATTCCATTTCATATCCTTCACGAGAGATTCCGAGGAATATTTCCATATTTCAGACACCATATTTTTAGCTCACGAAGAGGAGTAATCTCTGGGCCTTGGTGGCGGTATCTGTCTCATTCCCTCGTAAGTGTTATGTATCGACTTGGAAAATGTCACTGGCAGATGGCCTTTGCTACTGTTACTGCTGCTGCGGCTGCTGCCGCCTGGGGAATGTCCATTTTTCACTTGTAGAGGAGACAGCTTTTTTTTTTTTTTTTCTTTTTTTTTTTTTTTTATAGGAAGTTTTCTAATCATAAATCCTCATTTCTCAAAACACCTGATTGGGATGTTTCTTAATTTAAAATACGAAATCTGAGTATTTTATATGTTTTACTATTTTTCCTTTTAAATCTGAGTATTTTATATATTTTACAAATTATTTTTCCTTTGAAATCAGAGGATTTATATATTTTCAAATTATGTTTCCTTTTAAATCTGAGCATTTTACATATTTTTCCAAAAAAAAATTAGTTTTTAATCTGAGCATTTTGCATATTTTATAAAAATAATTTTTCCTTTAATATTTGAACATTTCACTTATTTTTAAAATTATGGTTTCTTTTAAAATCTGAGCATTTTACATATTTTTATATTGTTTTTCCTTTTGAAATCGGAGCGTTTTGTATGTGTGTACAAGTATTTTCCTTTTGAAAGCTGAGCATTTTACATATTTTTTTAAGCATTTTCCTTTGAAATCTGAATATTTTACGTATTCTTAGAATTGTTTTTCCTTTTGAAATCTGAGCGTTTCAAATATATTTTCTTTAAGTATTTTCCTTTAAAATCTGAGCATTTTACATAATTTCCCTAAATTCCTTGTCTCTTGTGACTTGCCAGTGTGACCGACACAGGTTTTAGCATCGTCCATCAATGCACATTCTTTGTGTTATTATTATTAAATTACAGCTTAATAAATTTGAATCCGATTAGGAATATATTTTACATTTATTGCAATACAGCAGTTCGAATGTTTTTACCATAAAAAGACCCTTTTTCGTTCTCATTACATCATCCCATTTAGTACCAAGACTTTTCAGGTTCTTGGCTTCATTCTTAATATCGTCTATTTCACCATCAATTCTCTCTCTCTCTCTCTCTCTCTCTCTCTCTCTCTCTCTCTCTCTCTCTCCAAGGGAAGGGGTGAGTAGACCCTTCCTCTAACCCCAGATGATCCCAGAGCAATTATCCCCAAATCATCAGCAAATTACTTGCATCAGTGTCCTTCCTTCCCTCTCACGGCTTCGGCTTTGGGTTTCATCGTGTTAGGAATTATTGGGCGAAAGGAAGCGTCTATTATTATTGTTATATTGTTATTATTATTGCCTGTTTATCTTTATCAATTACAAAATGAGAATTAGTCGAGGACTTCAGATATGAAATGTAGGTTAATATTATTATTATTATTATTATTATTATTATTATTATTATTATTATTATATTATTATTATTATTATTATTATTATTATTATTATTATTATTATTATTATTATTAGGAATGAAGATGACCCTCTTTTGAGGCAAGTTTTAGTTGAATTAAAAGGCTGCATTATGCGAAATTATTTTATACCGAGTTTTCTCAACTGTTTTTATAATGGGCATTTCATGCACATCAATATTGGTCAATAGTTGGCCAGTGTTTAATTTTTCTGTGGATATAAAAGGTATTTCCTGCAGTAGAAATTCTTTATTTTCTTTTACAGTGGGTTACTGAAACCTGGGGTTGTATGTCCGTAGAGGTTCTCCGTACAAATTGTATTTCATTTTCGGTGCTATTTCTTTTTTCTGACGTTAGTTTTCCGTCGACATGTTTCGACCTGCTCGATGGTCATCTTCTGGACGTTGTTGAGATGACTCTGGAGACACAGGACGGGCGTGGCGGTACTTAGTGTTTTCGGAACGGGTCAATTTTTCATTGGCTGCCTGAGGCGATTCTCCTCGGGCGGAGCCTTCTTCCCCTCAACGATGGTTGTGGGTCGTCTCGTATGCAAGCGTAGGGTACATCTGGGCACATGTGTTGGAATCGTGACCGCAGATGGACATTTATTATTATTATTATTATTATTATTATTATTTTATTATTATTATTATTAGTTATTATTATTATTTTTTTTTTTTTACTCTATCACAGTCCTCCAATTCGACTGGGGTGGTATTTATAGTGTGGGGTTTCCGGGTTGCATCCTGCCTCCTTAGGAGTCCATCACTTTCCTTACTATGTGTGCCGTTTCTAGATCACACTCTTCTGCACCGAGTCCTGGAGCTACTTAGCGTCTAGTTTTTCTAGATTCCTTTTCAGGGATCTTGGGATCGTGCCTAGTGCTCCTATGATTATGGGTACGATTTCCACTGGCACTATCCCATATCCTTCTTATTTCTATTTTCAGATCTTGATACTTATCCATTTTTTCCCTCTCTTTCTCTTCAACTCTGGTGTCCCATGGTATTGCGACATCAATGAGTGATACTTTCTTCTTGACTTTGTCAATCAACGTCACGTCTGGTCTGTTTGCACGTATCACCCTATCCGTTCTGATACCATAGTCCCAGAGGATCTTTGCCTGATCGTTTTCTATCACTCCCTCAGGTTGGTGCTCGTACCGCTTATTACTGCAAGGTAGCTGATGTTTTTCTTGCACAGGCTCCAGTGGAGGGCTTTTGCCACTGAATCATGCCTCTTTTGTACTGGTTCTGTGCAAGTGCCGAGCATTCCCTTGCTATGTGGTTTATGGTTTCATTTTTCATATTGCACTTCCTACATATGGGAGAGATGTTATTTCCGTCTATCGTTCTTTGAACATATCTGGTTCTTAGGGCTTGATCTTGTCCCGTTGTTATCATTCCTTCAGTTTCCTTCTTTAGCTCTCCCCTCTGTAGCCATTGCCAATTGTCATCGCTGGCTAGTTCTTTAGTCTGTCTCATGTATTGTCCGTGCATTGGTTTGTTGTGCCAGTCCTCTGTTCTGTCTGTCTTTCTCCTGTCTCTGTATATTTCTGGGTCTTCGTCTACTTTTATTAGTCCTTCTTCCCATGCACTCTTTAGCCACTCGTCTTCACTGGTTTTCAGATATTGCCCTAGTGCTCTGTTCTCGATATTGACGCAGTCCTCTATACTTAGTAGTCCTCTCCCTCCTTCCTTTCGTGTTATGTATAGTCTCTCTCTCTCTCTATTATTATTATGAGTATGAGTATGAGTATGAGTATGAGTATGAGTATGAGTATTATTATTATTATTATGAGTATGAGTATGAGTATGAGTATGAGTTTGCTCAGAGTATGAGTATGAGTATGAGTATTAGTATTAGTATTATTATTATTATTTATTGATTATAAGCTATCATCAGTTATAAAAGAAAAAAAAACAGGTGGGAATTGGGTCTGAATTATTTTGATGCTAAAATAATTACACTCTTGAGGATAGATAGATAGATTTCTCATTGTGCTTCAACGTTGAAGAAATATCTCGAACACTTTTTAAACAGAGAGAGAGAGAGAGAGAGAGAGAGAGAGAGAGAGAGAGAGAGAGAGAGAGAGAGAGAGATTATTTACCCGAAGCTTGAACGATTTTCATTGGTTTGATGGTAGACATTCACACGAAATCAAATTACTCACTTTTATACTCCCCCCTCTCTCTCTCTCTCTCTCTCTCTCTCTCTCTCTCTCTCTCTCTCTCTCTCTCTCTCTCTCTCGACCACGCATAACTTTCAATCAATAACTGGGCACTTAATTTCCGGCTCGGTTCAGGAAAGGGTAACTGGGTTTTTGAAGGAAATGTGACCACATCTTTTCTTTATCGAGCAATTTATAGAACCTTAAGCGTGTTGTGGTGAATATTTGTTGTCTTTGATAGACTGTTACAACCTCCTAGGTTGCAGTACAGGTTCTTTTAAGGTCTTTATATTCTCAAGGATTGCAGTCAGTACATGTACCTCAGTGACAAGGAAGGACGGAAACAGAAACTCAAGAAAACTTAACAATATTTATTATAAACTAGAAAGTCACTTAAATCAACCTTGCGAGATTAATACACTTAATTATATAGATATATCAACAAGAAACAAATACCTGGTTCTCTGGATCTCACAAAATAACCTAAAGCTACTACACTAAACCCTATCAGAGAAAATTTCAAGGAGAAAACATAAAACCTTACTTAATATAGAACAAGTTGGATCCAAAATAAGGCTAGCCAAAATATCAATCAACCTAATAATAATAAGGTAGAAGGAAGTAAGAGATGATAACAAGGAAAACCTTAATATTCCTACCTATCAACACAAAGCTAAACATGTGGGAACTCGGTCCACTAAATACTAACACACAAACAAATATAACAACATATACATGTAAACTTATACATGTATATATATTTATAAATAATAAAAATTGGCAAAAATAAACAATTTCACCTCGAGTGAAATTCCAGAAGAGGGAGTTGAACTCAGGGCCGTGATCGTCCATCAAGCTGCTAACGGAAGGGTAAATACTGTACGCCAGGTACTGAAGGGCAACACATTTCCCGATGCAAGAAGAACGATAATACGTCTTACCTGGCAACAGACTCCCTACTAGCCACCACACGAGTCAAGTAGCTCTCACTCCCGTATAACAGCTGGACGAGGATGACACGGCAGGTAAATCCGGAATCCAGTGCCGGGATACAGCGACGACACTGGTTTTCCCGTCAAAATCCTCAGACGGGAAAAAGGGGCAGAAACAGTGGTCGC
>NC_087211.1:8215268-8237768 GCF_015104395.2 Macrobrachium nipponense | reverse complement strand
TTACACTCTTACTCTTACATAGACTCTTACATCTTGTTCGGGTTGCCCCAGGTCCCTCAGTGTGAGGCACCTCTAATGTCTACCAGAGAGTTGCTAGTACATCTTCCGGTATATTTTGCATCTTCCAATCTTGGATGGTCTGGGATGCAGTTTAGATATTTGTCGAGCTTATTCTTAAACACATCTACGCTCACTCCTGATATATTCCTCAGATGAGCTGGCAACGCATTGAATAGACGCTGCATTATCGATGCTGGTGCGTAGTGGATTAATGTCCTGTGTGCTTTCCTTATTTTTCCTGGTATAGTTTTGGGCACTATTAATCTACCTCTGCTTGCTCTTTCTGATATTTTTAGTTCCATGATATTTTCTGCTATTCCTTCTATCTGTTTCCATGCCTGAATTATCATGTAGCGTTCTCTTCTCCTTTCTAGACTATATAATTTTAAGAATTGTAGTCTTTTCCCAGTAGTCTAGGTCCTTAACTTCTTCTATTCTAGCTGTAAAGGACCTTTGTACACTCTCTATGCAATATCCTTTTGATAGTGTGGGGGTTACCATATCATATTGGCAATATTCAAGTGGACTACGTTAACGATATTGTTTTTATAAAGCATAATCATGTGTTCAGCTTTTCTTGTTTTGGAAGTGCCGTAACAACATTCCCATTTTTGCTTTACATTTTTGCCAACAGAGTTGCTATTTGATCATTGCATAACATGTTCCTATTCATCATCACACCAAGGTCTTTAACTGCTTCCTTATTTGTGATGGTCTCATTATTAAGTCCCTTATATGCATATAGCTTTCTTTCTCTGTCTCCATAATTTTTGATTCAAATTTATCAGAGTTAAATACCATCCTATTTACCTCTGCCAATCATATACTTTGTTAAGGTCTCTTTGTAGAGCGTTCCTATCTTCATCACAAGTAATTTCTCTACTTATTCTTGTGTCATCTGCGAACTACTCACTACCGAATCCTTAACATTATTGTCTATGTCTTCAATCATAATAACAAACAGTATTGCAGCTAACACCGTACCTTGCGGTACACCGATATTACCTTGGCTTCATCCGATTTCTCGTCGTTTGCAATAACTATCTGTTTTCTGTTGTGTAAAATTCTTTTAACCATCTTCCTACTTTATCCACGATATTGTGTTTTCCTAATTTTCTTCGCTAATATATTATGGTCTACTTTATCAAAAAAGCTTTTGCAAAGTCTAAATAAACCACATCTGTTTCATTTCCGCTTTTCATATTTTTGAATATGTTCTCACGGTGGACTAACAGTTGGGTTTGTGTAACTTTTTCCGGGTACGAAACCATGTTGTCCTTTATTAAACAAATTATTTTTTATTAAATGTTTCATAATATTTTTCTTCATTACCCTTTCATACCACTTTCATAATTGTGATGTTAGACTCACAGGCCTATAATTACTTTGCCTCTAGTCTTGATCCACTTTTGAAAGCTGGGGTAATATGATGCTAATTTTGTGCTCATCATAAATCTTGCCTGTATCTACACTTTGTCTTAATAATATTGCAAGTGGCTTTGCGATAGAATGAACTACTTTCTTTAACAAAATAGCAGAATTCCATCAGGCCCTGCAGCAGCTCCATTTTTAATTTCATTAATAGCCTGCAACAATATCACTTCATTAATATCTTATGTCAGCTAAATATTCACTATTTTCATCCCTTACTTCTATATCATTATCTTCATTATCTATTCTAGGGGTGAATTCTCTCTTATATCGTTCTGCCAGTATGTTGCAAATTTCCTTTTTTTCATTCGTTAATCTCCCTTCAATTCTCAGAGGGCCTATTTCTATTCTTCTTTTATTCATCTTCTTCGCATATGAGTATAATAGTTTGGGTTTTTGCTTGATATTTAATAGGGTTTTTTTCTTCCAGTCCCGTTTTTTCATTTTCTTTTGATTGTATAATCTTTTGTTCTGCATTTTCTATCTTACTTTTTAGTTCTATAACTTTCCATGCATTTTTTTCTTTTGCAAGACCTTTTTTCCACTTTCTGATTTTCTGGAACAAGATCCTTCTGTCTCTTGGTATGCATGAATGATGTTTACTTTTCTTCTTCGTATATATTTTTCCACTATTTTCTCCAATATTTTATATAATATCTCCGTATTTACCCTTATGTCATCACTTACGAAAATGTTATCCCAATCTTTGTTTAATTCTTCATTAATTTCTGACCATTTTATATTTTTACTGTAGAAGTTGTATTTTCCATATCCTTCCCACTTTTTCATTTCTTGCTTATCTCTATTTTCACTTGCTTTGGAATGAACTGTTAATTCTATGACATTATGGTCTGAAATACTCGCATTATAAACTATTATTTCTTTAACATAATTCATCTCGTTCACAAATACTAGGTCTAAAGTATTTTCCTTTCTTGTTGCAGGTGATTTATTTTGTTGAATGTTGTATTCTAGTAGCATATCTAATAGCTTTTCAATTGCCTCTTACTTCTGCACTACTATTACTCTCTTTTTTTATGTATAAGTACAACCACAATCTCCTATTCGTTCTTTCCATTCTACGAAAGGAAAGTTGAAGTCACCAGATAGGAGAATAGTCCAGTCCTTGTGATTTCTACATATATCATCCAATTTTTCAATTATTAAGTCAAACTCTTTAGTATTAGGAGTCTATATATACTATGTTCATCAATTTTCAGATTCAAATTCTACCGCTATTAGTTCACATTCTGAGTTACTATATTTCTCATATATTTTTCCTTGTTTTTTGTCTTTCCCATATATTTGCGGTTCCCCCTTGATTCTATTTTTGCTATCTGATCTATAAGTTTTGGAACCCTTTTATTTGATCATCATTCCCAGTCTCTTTGGGAATACAGGTTTTTCACTTATATTCATTATATCTATTTTCTTTTCATTTTGGTTAGTTCTTCTAAGTACTCTATTTTTCTTTTTGAGTTACTCGAACTAACTCCCGCGCATTCATCACTATGATGGTTTGCATGTTTTCTCCTTCATTTAATACTGGTAGTAATAAGGATTTTCCCATGTCTCTTTCCTGTTCTGGTATGTTTGTTTTCTTTTTTTCATTTCCAGAAATTCTGACATTAAAAAATCCAACTTTTCCATAATATTTGATCTTCCTTCATCATAATTATTCATTTTGTGTCTGAATCTGCAATTTTCTCCGTTTCTGCAATAATCCTCTTGCATAATAAATACAGTTATTATCTCTTGAGTAGAATTTTCGGAGCTGATGCTTTGAAATTTTTTGCTGAAACTCTGCATATCTCATTGGTGTTTGCTTTTCTCTTTTACCTGATATTCTTGATTTCTCTCTTTATTTGTTTCTTTCTTATTTTGGATTTTATTACTTGGTTGGTTATTTATTTGATTATGATTCATGGCTACAGGGTGCATATATTTGCATTTTTTGTCGAACTTACATCCTTTTCCTTCTTTTAAAGGTTTTTACATACTTTTTGGATGCAGATCTCTGCAATCATCCCCATATCCATCTAAGTAATGCACATTTACCATATATTTCATAGTTTTTTGACATATCTTAGGATGTTTGTAGTAACATCTTTCTCCAAATCTGCATTCCCTCTTTTCAAAAGGTTGCAGATTTTGTCTTTCTTGTCTATTTTTTCCTCTTTCCCGTCATTGTATAGATCTGGGTAGAGCCTCTTCGGGATTTGCTTTTTCTGTTGTCATATCGTAGCTTTATTTCTTCGTAGTATGCTGCTTTATTGCCTCATATGTAGTATCAATGAGTATCTCTGCATCCATACTTTTATCTTGTTCTTTGTTTTTGTTTTCCTTATTTTTTTTCTGTCATTTCATTGTTTTCCTGTTTATTTCTCTTCCGTTTTCCTCTTCTTCTTTTTCTTCTTCTTCTTCCTCTTCTTCTTCATCCTCAACTATTTGTACAGAGAGAGAGAGAGAGAGAGAGAGAGAGAGAGAGAGAGAGAGAGAGAGAGAGAGAGAGTGTGTGTCTTTTCATCCCAAAATGAAATTTGGAAACCTCTCAGGAAGCTCGGAATAGTTTTTTATTTTTCTGAAAACATCAGACTCACTTGCCGGATTCTCACGCCTTACTTTTCGGGAAGGGAAGATCTTTCACAGACAAATAAACATATCTGTAAATACAATAGAACTTTGTTTTTACTCTGCAGTTCGTGTGTACCCACCGATAGCCTGATGACTAATGATAAGGTCTTGTTTTTTTGCAATTAATAATAATAATAATAATAATAATAATAATAATAATAACAAACTTACTTTTAATCTAGATATCCTGATGGCTAATCATGAGGTCATGCTGTTTTTATGATAATGATAATAATAATAATGATAATATTAATAATAATAAACTGATTTTTTTATCTATGAGCTCATAGGCCTTTAAACCAATATACGCAGCTCGTTCTCTTCTCAAAAGGACCATTATTTAGAAAAAAAATAGATTTCCACCGATCTCCAATATCTTATCGTTGATATTTGGGTAAGAATTTCTTAAGAAGTCCATTTCCGGCCCTTCAGCCTTAACTTAACTTCAAATTGTTGTCTAGCAAATGGATATAACATAAAACCTCATCTCACGTACTTGTCCAAAAAGGCTGAAGAATTCGAGAAGTGAAGAGAACATTGGGGCTATTACAATTACGTTCGTATCTGGCAGAAGGCGAACAGCAGATTCTGTATATATGTAACAGATATGTTCAGTTTAGCTTCAATGATCAGGGTTTATTTTTTATGTTGGCGCAACAGAACTATAGACATAAAGGGATATGTTCAGTTCGTAATAAGGTATATCAGGGTCCTTGCAATTGACATCCCACCCGGCCATCATTCCCTTGTCGGGGGGACAAAGGGCAGGAGACATCTAACTCAGTGGAAGCGACAGCCTCAAAGGAGGTAGGAAATCCTCGTGTCCTCAGCAGACAGCGGCGGGGGGTGAGTGATGCGTAGACGGCAAAAGGGGCCAGGAAATTGAAAGCGGTCTATTTTCCAGTCCTCAAAATAATCTCTCCCATTTCGGGCGTTGGTGATCTACTTCCCTGACCTCCCAATGACAGCTCGGCCACGACTGACATCTCGGTTTTCGAATTCAGTTCTACTTTCCAAGTTCCAGGGGTTGCCTGTACGAATCGTTTCTGCTGTAATTAGATTTACTTTTCATAATGATAGAGGTCAGATAAGGACTCTTGTTATCATTTTCCTGGAAGAGGAGGAAGATGGAACATGAAATGTCATTCGTCATTCAATGAAGGACCCATTAAATTTTAGCCCATATTTTAAAATTTAGAGATTATACCTTTAATTCCGGAATTCCTTTTGATCCGTGTATGCGATGATTAATACAGTCTCCTTCATAAAGACAATAAAAGGAGCCAATAAAATCTGCTTACCTGTGGATGGGTGATCTCTTGGTATAAATACCGCCTTTTCTGTAACTTTTCTCATTCGTTACCTACCTGAAGAGAGAGACAGCAGTCTCTGAAATATATTACTTACTTTCTATATTTTGGCGTTTTTATCGGCTCCTTTTATTAGATATATGATATATCCAGTGGTATCACAGATCACTAAAATTCATTGAGACAGTTATAATATAGACTTCGTATTTTTATTTATTTGAGTATAACTCCAGAAATGTTGAAGGCACTGTTAAAACATATTTATGTTTTTGTAATTTTTTTCCCATTCGAGTATATTAATTTATACTTTTTTATGTATCATCCTGATAATATACTTTGTAGGTGTTCAGAATGTATTGAAGTATATTATTCTTTGTTCCGCAAGAAACAACAAATAGGAGAACTTATATAAAGGCTCTCTCCACTATAACAGGCCTTCATGTTATATGCAGATTCTTCGTAAGGCCAGATGTAGCCATATTTATCCGCGAGGAATTCCCGCCCAGCTTAGTGGAGCGAACTATTTCCCAATGAATGGAACGCCTTCGCTGCTGCAACAATTTCTATTTACGATCTTTATTATGATTTCCTGGATGGTTCACGCGAGAGAGAGAGAGAGAGGAGAGAGAGAGAGAGAGAGAGAGAGAGAGAGAGAGAGATGAGGAATGGATGAAGAATGAGAAAGTGTTTCCAGGCACTTGCCAACTGCTGTCCAACGAAAATAAACTTGAAAGAGAGAGAGAGAGAGAGAGAGAGAGAGAGAGAGAGAGAGAGAGAGAGAAGTATAGTGGTTGATATGAAGTACGAGAAATTGTTTCCAGCTACGAGCAAATGTCTGTACGGAGGAAGATGTATGCAAGGGGAAATGTTAGCAAATGTGTGAGAATAATTTCGAGGTGGAAGGAGAGTTTCTTGACTAAATCTGCAATTTTGGACTTCAAGTTGGTGGGTAATTGTGATGTTTAATGGGTAATCCAGAAGTTAACCTTTTACAATTGTTTATCGTTGTGTTCATATGCAAATCTACTTTTTTAATTTCTAAATTCTACGCTCTAAAAATTTCAAGTATTTTTTAATAATGGATAAATATAAATAATAAAAATAGAATCAATAATAATAATAATAATAATAATAATAATAATAATAATAATAATAATAATAATAATAATAATAATAATAATAATAATAATAGAACCATTAAGTATTTTCAGAGTTATGGAAGCCTTCAATATTTGTTCATGTTTTCTAAACTAAATACCTATTTAACCCCATCCCTACTCTCCAATAGAACAAATAGTACTGACAGTCGTTTGATTTATGCTGATATGATTTATCAGATGCATCCGGTTTTTGTGCTCAGTTTCAGCAACTGCACAAAACAATAATCGGTTTTCTCTCACTTCTCGCTGCTTCCCAAACTCTCATCCATATTTTAGACTAGTCACTTCAGGGAGTTCAAAGATTTATAGGGTATCTTAGATACCACTTAAGCCTATGTCGAATATATAGTGATGCAGTGCGACTGTCGAATATATAGTGAATATATAGTGTGAATCGTTTTCTACGTTAGATTAGCCTTCATAGATACATAAGTTTGGCGTTACTGAAGGGTTTTTGGGGCGTCCCGTAGACCCTTAGCTGCAGCCTTTCCCGTTTTTAACCTTTTACTAGACTTCCATACCAGTTTCCTCTCATCAGTATTGCTGTTCAGCCTCTTCGACTATTACTTCTTAGTGCAACCATATGGGTTTTCACCCAGTTCCACCTTTGCAGTCTTGTACTTTATCACCTTTATTTCCTGGATGTCTTTGTCTTGCTGTCCAACCACTCCAACGCCAACGTTTCACTGTCTTGACCTCTGAATGGCCGTAAATACTCCAGTGCTTGGGTTGACAACCTAATTCTCATATATCAAAGCTATTAGTTGAATTCCAGTTACGTTAGTCTGTTGTGTACTTTAGAGAAAGTGGTAAAAGATCATTTACACCACACATCTGCTATAACGTCTTTGTAGAACATTGACGCTATTTCAATTATCGAAAATCGTTAGCCAATTACAGAAAAGAGGTTTCTCGCCAGTTTCTCCCCTGATTGAAATTTCAGCTTGAAAATTATTACTTTCTTTCGCGTAGTTTATTTCTTTTCGATGCCGGTTTCTTGAGAGTCTTGCGAGAAAATTGATAACTAACGACAGTGGTCAGAAGAAAACAGCGCGCTTTATGAGGTATTGGCTCCTCTCATTATCTCCACTTGGATTTGAGAGGAGGGTCCCAAAGCAAAGAGTCACATTTCTCTTTAAATTGCATTTGCTTATATTTTCTTATAGATTAAAAAGATTTAAACGGAAGTGTTTTAACTTGCTGAAAAATAATTTATGTTCTATTGCGACAAATTGAATTCAGATCTACAGAAATAATTTTCATGGTATTGCAATTGGTACTATATATATAGATATATATAATATAGATATATATATATATATATATATATATAGTCATATATATATATATATATATATATATATAATATATATTATATATAATCATTTTCGAGCTACAAAATGTCCTTTAATATCTAATTCGCTCTACCTCGGAATTGATATATTTCATATAGTCCCATCATGAGATCGAACCACCATCCAGTGGACGGGAACGAAATCGGACGGACAGTGACGTTATCAATTCAGCCAACACTGTCCGTCCTGATTTCGTTCCCGTTCCACTGGACGTTGGTCGCTCCATGAGGGGAGGGGACGAAATTATTATCGAAATTATTATCAACTAAAATTCCCCTTCGGTACAGTAATAGAAAAAATAAAAATATCAATTCGAGGTCGAGCGAATTAGATATTAAAGGATATTTATAGCTCGTATGATTTATATGAATCACGGCAATGTGATAATTATTCATCATATATATATATATATATGTATATATATATATATATATATATATATATATATATATATATATATATATATATATATGTATATATATGATATATTTATATATATATTTATATATATATATATATATAGTATATATATTTATATATATATATATATATATATATAGATATATATATATATATATATATATATATATATATATATTTATATATATATATATATATATATATATATATATTATATATATATACATATATATATGTATAATATATATACTAATTAACGAATTACTAATAAATAGATAAAAATATAAAAACTTCAGCAAATAATTAAAACACAAGGAAAATGGGTTTAATGTAATAAAGGCGTTGCATCATTGCCTCAACTTGTGAGGTTTCAATTGCTGTCCTTAGGTGATAAGTCATGTTTGATTGCAACATCAGTTTTTCTACCTTATTTATGTAAATAATATTTAAGTGGATATATATATATGTATATATATATATATATATATATATATATATATATATATATATATATATATATATATCATTTATCTAGTTATGTGCATGGCCACAAAATGTAACATCTAGCATATGTTTACCCAATGACACATAACCACTTAAATATTATTTACATAAATAAGTAGACAACTGATGTTGCAATCAAACATGACTTATCACCTAAGGACAGCAATTGAAACCTCACAAGTTGAGGCAATGATGCAACGCCTTTATTACCTTAAAACCATTTTCCTTGTTTTTTAATTATTTGCTGACGTTTTTACATTTTTATCTATTTATTTAGTCATTCGTTAATAGTTTTTTTTTTAAAACTGGTCTCTTCTTTCTGTATTTCATATGACCTTCTGTTACTTCTTTTTAATGAACAGCAAATTCTTTGGAAGATGGGATTTATGTCTGTGGCCTCTGTGAGCTGTTTTCATATAGAGTTCTTTTTCTTCTTCTTCTTCTGAATAATAATAATAATAATAATAATAATAATAATAATAATAATAATAATAATAATAATAATAATAATAATAATTCTTATAAACAAGGTTATTAGATATACGACTTATAACATAGTAAACCATTTAATCCCCCCCCCCCCCACCCCCACCCCCATTTCAAGTGGACTCATGATAGACAGGAATTCAGTTCATGACCACCTCAGTTTCCGAAGGTAAAAACCCCGGGGGTCAATTCCACCTCCCTCTTTCACACCCTATCTCTTTCCCGAAATTGCGAGGCCATCAAATTAGTTCTAATTCTTCCCAGGTCGAACGAATTTCCTCCCAGAAGTCAAATGGTTTATGGCTTTCCGGTTGTGATCTCAGGTTCGCCCAACGTTTGTTTGGTCGGGGAGTCTGGGATCCGAACGGGAAAAAGGACTTTGGTTCCTTAATCTTTGAGAGGAAGAGAGAAGAGAAATGAAATTGTTTTGAAGGAAGGCGAAAGGCTAGGAGAAAGAAAGACGAAGAGCAAGGCGAAAGACAGACTAAGGGCAAAGAGGAAGAAAGACGAAATGCGAAAAGAAAGTAAGACGAAAGGCAAGGAGCAAGAAAGACAAAAGTCAAGGAGAAAGAAAGACAAAATCGAAACTCGTCACACGAAGGCCTTGGGATGATTATCATTTATCAAGAACGAAGCCTCGGCGACATAAATATCGATTAAAATAAAAACAGCTTAGCTTTTCCCAGCAATCACTCAAATCATAACATCCAAACTAGCAAACATTTGATGCCATGTCATAAGGGAAGCGTCAGTTTCAACGTGGTAGCCAAATCGAAAATTGCATTCATTTTGAAAAGGTAGACAAGGAAATGTCATTTGTTTTGCATATCCATCAAATGTTTGAGGAGTTCTGCAGAATTTTTTTCCTGTTATTTAACCGTTAGGGCATTCTGCCTTATGTTCCTGCACAGAGCTCAAGTCTCTCTCTCTCTCATGCAGATACACACACAGACACGCTATATATATATATATATATATATATATATATATATATATATATATATATATATATATATACATATATATATATATATATATATATATATATATATACTATATATATATATATATATATATATAATAAGATATATATATATATATATATATATATATATAGGATATATATATATATATATATATATATATATATTATATATATATATATATATAGATGTATATGTATATATATATATATATATATATATATATAAATATATATATATATATATATATATAACATACATGCTTACAGAGCCACTCGAAATATTAAAATACGAGCTTACTCTTCTCATCATGAAAAACATTTAAAATCTGTAAATGTCAGTTAACAACAACATGGAAAAAGGTACATAAAAAAAATCTTGACTTTTAGGATTATACAGGTGAACAAAGCAGAGCAAATATCAAATATCACTAAGTAACAAACTGACAACACCACCTCAGTGATATCACACACACACATACACACACACGCGCGCGCGCGCGTAGCTGAATGGAGGTGAAGCCTGGTGAAGGCCATTGAGCCATTGACTGAACAACCATCCCATGGGGGCAGTTCGACTTGAAACAGCCAAGTGATTGATGGCTTTTGAATTCTGTCTGCTCGATGTGGACCCGATGTAGTCAGTGGCTCAGTTCACTGCATTTACACAAATAAACATAGTCTGATTCCAGAGCAATTGGCCGATTTCCCTTTCTGTCTAATGTTGTAAATCTTTGATTTTTAAAGTTATTTTTTTTTTAACTTTTATTAGAAAAATATTACATGTCATTTACATAAGTAAGGTATTACAAAATATTACAAAATGTACACCTACAATATTTACAAATTACTGGATTTTATTTTTTATTATTAACTAGACTTTAAAACTTTTTTTTTCTTAACACTAGATAATAAATTGTGATATTACTTACAAAATTAATACTGGCTATTTAAAAACAGTAATTAAATGTACTCTATTGTGAAAATATTTTTTATTTCTTTCTTTGTAATTGTTCTTTAATAGCCAACCTATCATAACAAAATTGCTTTTAATAAAGGCATCTGTTCCTCTTTTTGTAATGTTTCCTTTTACTAACCCAAACAGCATATAAATACCCTACAATTAATACAGTGGCACTATTAAGATCCTTTTTAGTCCTATAATTGAAACTAAACATTAATGTTTTCAAAAAATTATCTCTATTTATTTTACAAGTATTGAATAGCACACTTTTGAAATACTCCAATGATGTTTTTTATGTGACTACAAAAAGTAAAAAATATGCAAGGTGATTCAACATCTTCACAATGATCACATCTATCACTGTTTTTGATATTTAACATTTTTAGCCGGTTGTTGGTCGCCAAGGTTCCATGTGCATATTTAAAGGCAAACTCCCTTTCCATGATACCAATGAAAGGTTTGTTTATGCTCTCCCATACCATTTCCCAGTCCAAAAGTGGATAACATTCTTCAATTTTTGGTGCATTTTCTGGCCTTATAAATTTATAGCAGTCTTTACTATTCAAGTTTGGGAATTTTTTCATGCCGAGAAACTTTCCTGATGCATCAATTGCTACTGAATAAAATGATGTTGATAAAAATGAAATAAATCATTAATTTCCTTCAAATCTAACAAGAAGCTTATTCTCATCTTGCAATAGAAATTGCTCAAACCTATATCCTTTTTAATATCACTGAGAGCTGTCGAACTGAAAATCGCTAATGATTTAAAAAAAACATTTATTATTTCCAATCCACCTTTTTCTTTAGACAAACAAAGAGTCTCTCTGCTTACAGGATGGTAAGTACCCCTCCAGACATACCGGAAAATATGCATATTTATTTGAGCAATGTACTTTTTTTGATGGAGGCAAGGTGTGAGAATACACCAAACTTTGGACAAAATTAGAGAATTAATAATAATAGCCTTCTGGAAAATAGACAGTTGTCTTGGACTAAGCATAGCTACTGATATTTCAATATTTTTAGCAAGGCGAGACCAATTCTCTTCACAAGTCATCTCAAAATCATTATGAATAAACTATACCAGAATTTTTATACTTCAACCAGTTTTTAACCAACTGAGAGGCCAGGTGTTTCGGTTCTCCCACCCCCATTTACCAAACCCAATTATACTAGTTTTGTCCTTGTTTTTAGCTGTGGCACCTGTCGCAATTTCAAACAATTGTATTTCTTCATAGCACTCTCTAACTGAATCATCAGTGACAAAATCATAGATAAATCATCTGCATAACCCTGCAGACAATATATTTTTACACTGTTAGGTAGGCTTGGCCCTATTATCTTGTTGTTACTCTTCATTGCCCTATATAAAGGTTCTTGAAATATACAATATAACAGCATTGACATCGGGTAGCCCTGTCTTACAGATCTTTTAATACAAAAGGGGGAACAATAAACCCATTTACAAAAAATACGACTTTTACAATCCTTTTACAAAGCGTCGAACTAGGTCCACAAATTCTTCTGGTAAACCAAATTTCTTTATTATTTTTAAAAACAAAAAATCCATATTTACCCTATCAAAGGCTTTAGACCAATCTAAGCTTAAGATTGCCAAATCTAGACAGTTTTGTTTTGCATGAAAAATTACATCTCGAATCGTATTATTACAATTCACAATTGACCTTCCTTTCACTGCACAATATTGTTCCGGGGAGATAATCTTCTCAGTAACACATCTCAATCTGTTTGCTAAAACTTTAGCAAAGATTTTATAGTCAACATTCAGTAGGGTTATAGGTCTCCAGTTTTCCACCACGGATAAATCTCCTGTTTTAGCTAATAATTTTATTATACTAAGGATTGACTATCTGACATGCATTTCATAGTTGCAATGAATTTGAACACCTCCATTATATCAGATTTTATTATAACACCAAAACTTTTTTGTAGAATTCTATAGGAAGCCCGTCATACCTGGTGATTTACCTTTACACTACTCTTGACAGCATCGAAAACCTCAGCTTCCTCTAAATCTCTGCTCATATGTACATCTTCTTGGTCCAAACTAGAATTAAAGAAGCTAAGAAAATAGTCTTGACTTTTTTCCTGACCTGAGACCATACTAAATAATCTTTCAATGCTCTTGGATAAAAGCAGACATTCCCTCTGTACTTTCTATATGGAACCATCTGGTTGTTTTTTATGCTGGTAATTCTAGTATGATTTTTCTTTTTTTCAGCACTAAGTAGATGTGCATGACATTTTTTCACCCTTGTAGATCTTTATTTGTTTTTGGCTCTTATCTTTATACCCTCTAAAATTTCCTTCTGGATGTCACAAATCCTATTTTTGAGAAGCTTAATATTGTCATATTTACACTAGTTTTTGTAGTTTATGTCATAAAGATGCCGTAATCTTGTTTGTAGCAAGTTCAGCAAGGCCATACTTTTCTTTTATATATATTTTTACATAAATTGGACAAAGAATGTTTTACACTGTAATTTTGCCCAGTCCCCACCATCAAGTATGTTATCAAATGTACCTTTTTTCTGCTTTATACACTGCCATACATGCATAAAAATTTCCCATCAGTTTCATCAGAATCTAAAACTTTCACATTTAACTTCCAATACCCTGTGCAAATTCCATGCGTGTTAATTTTTAGCCTCAAAACAACCATACTGTGGTCTGAAAAACTTATTGGAACGGTGTCAGCAGATATTATATTATCAAATAACTTTACAAGTATACATTCCTATCTATCCTTGATCCATAGTTTTCACGTAATAAGTTGTACTCTGTTATTCTGTTTTGAGAATTTGTAATTGTCTTTCAAGGCAAGGTTTTTCACAAGAGTACTCATAGACTTAGACAACAAGGCTTTGTTATTATTACTGCAATCTCTTGTGCTTGTTATACAGTTGAAGTCACCCCCAAAGATTAAATAATCATTATTATGTCTCAGGTAGTACAAAATTTCATTTCTAAAGAAGTCTTCCCTTTCTGCAGATTTACTTGTACCAGACGGAGCATACACATTTAGGACAGGTATAATACATTTATTGTAACATATTCTTACACCCACAATTCTTCCATTAATGTCCACACACATACACACACATACACATACATCCACAAGGATTATACAGGTGAACAAAGCAGAGCAAATATCAAATATCACTAAGTAACAAACTGACAACACCACCTCAGTGATATCACACACACACACAGACACACACACATACACACACACACGCGCACGCGCGTAGCTGAATGGAGGTGAAGCCTGGTGAAGGCCATTGAGCCATTGACTGAACAACCATCCCATGGGGGCAGTTCGACTTGAAACAGCCAAGTGATTGATGGCCTTTCAATTCTGTCTGCTCGATGTGGACCCAATGTAGTCAGTGGCTCAGTTCACTGCATTTACACAAATAAACATAGTCTGATTCCAGAGCAATTGGCCGATTTCCCTTTCTGTCTAATGTTGTAAATCTTTGATTTTTAAAGTTATTAGAACAACGACTATAACTGGACAATACTTTGGGAGCAATAACCGGATAAAATTGCTTGTAATAATTCTTGAAAACATGAGAAGTTTTGGAGAGAATCTTTGGTAATTCGTCATCGAATGTCGATCTGTCGATCTTCCATGATATTAGGATGTAATGATTCTTGAAGAAATTAGTTTATTTGTTAGAAATTATTAGTAATTCGTCATCAAACGTCCATATGTAGTCCTTTCATGATAGTAGAATGTGATAATTCTGGAAAAAATGAGATGTATTTTTAATTGAAATTGGCAATTCGTCATCAAATGTCGTTCTTGTATTGTATTAGAATTTGTAGTAATTAATATCGTGTTCATGAATAACTAACTTATGCTGAGAGGATAGCCTTTGGGTAACCAGTAATTTAAGAGAAACGTCTACCTTTTTCATAAAAGGACTGTAGGTCTGCTAGCATTATTAACTCGGATATATCGCGGCACGATTCAAGTACGTTTGACTGCAAGAACTTCAGGCCATACCTATAAATTTCATGTTTTTATTCCATGTCTGAAACAAGGAGACAGGCGACTTGTTTTGTTGAACTTCATGCAGTTGTAAATATGAAAAAGGGGCTTCAATATTTTTGGCCTTTTTACAGAACGAGTTGAAATTTCTATGCACCAACTTTTCTACGATCTCTGAATTTTTCAGTTGTAATGTTTGTGAAAAGAAAGGTTACTTCATAACTTGTCAAAGAGCCGTGTCGGGAAGAGAAGGGCATATTTAAGGCGTTTTTACAATCATAGTTCCTCGGAAATATTAATTTTCCGTGTAGTGGTTTTGAGAAATACTTTGATATTCTCTTATGAAAAGTCTTGGATGCCTTTAAGCACAGGTAGTAAAGACAATTATTCCTTTCACAGAGTTCATATAACCCATATCATACTTTTTGGGTAAACCATTCGTCAACTGATGTGTGTAATCATGGCCCTTATAGTACTTCCCACACTTGAATATTATTATTCAGTATATCGCGGTTTTAGAGAATAATCATGAAGAATATAATCTCCAGGTTCATAATTATATGTTTTTTGGCAAGTCGTACCTTAGGGGATTATTCATATACAGACTCCTCTCTCTCTCTCTCTCTCTCTCTCTCGCTCTCTCTTTCTCATCTCTCTCTCTCTCTCTCTCTCTCTTTCTCTCTCTCTCTCCACTCTTTCTCTCGCTCTTTCTTTTTCCATTTCATCTTTGCACATAAGCCGGATCTGAAAGAGCAGATAAATGTCAGTAGAGCATATAGTGTATGCAAATAGATATAGCGACAGAGAAATCAAGTTCTTGATTATTGAAAGAGAAGAAACGGAAAAAGATTTTATTTTATTGTTGCAGTATGGATTATGATATGCATGAGATGAAGTGTTCATCTACACGTAGTTGTACGCTTGCGCAAGCAAGCATATGTACTGCACACAGAGGGATTGACACCAAAGCGTACTCTCATACACGCACAAAAACACACACATAATACTTCTTTCTATTTTGGTGTCTTTATGGGATCTTTTTATTATATATATAATATATATATATATATATATATATATATATATATATATATATATATATATATATATATGTATATATATATATATATATATATATATATATATATATATATATATATAGAGAGAGAGAGAGATGAGAGAGAGAGAGAGAGAGAGAGAGAGAGAGAGAGACCCATGTTTCCAGCGCACGTATTTCCCAACAGAATAAACGTCTCCCCAAAAGGGCCGATGGCTTCTGGAGCCAAAGCCGCGAGCAGAGTTGCGGATGCTGACATTTTAAAGGCTGGAAATGGCGGCCTCTTCTGTCGAAGGGATCTGTTTTTGTTTATCCTGCAATGAATAATGGATCTCCGGTCAGTTTCCTGTCTGTCAGGAACAGGAATAGCTTCCTTCCCAGAGACCGGAGATCCCGGTAGCAGCCATTACTGGCGATAAATATAGGATCAGTCTGTTGTTCCGATGAGGAGAATGTGATGAAGAAATTATTCTCTATCGCTTTGGTTATGTAATGAGAAGGTGGTGTTGTCCCGTGTGAGGGGAATATGGACATTTGCTTTTCTAAATGTTTGTGTGTGGACGAGACTTCCCTAGAACAGTCACTTTTAGTTTTCTGTAAAAGAAAGCTATTGAGATGGCTTTGTCTGTCCGTCTGCACTTTTTCTGTCCGCACATTTTCTTGTCCGCGCTTTTTCCTGTCCTCACTTTTTCTGTCCACCCTCAGGTCTGAAAAATTACTGAGGCTACTTGTGGGCTGGAAATTATGTTGATCATCCATCCTCCAATCATAAAATGTATAAACTTAATTATTTATTAAGTTTTAATTTATTTTCCTTTTTAATAAGGCATCTCTTCTTTTGTTAATTTTTCTTCCTAGCAAATAAGAGATCTCATTTTTTCTGTATTTTCAATTACCTGCTGTTCATTTTTTAAGGTGAACACCATATACTTTGGAAGCTTGAATTTTAAGTCTGTGGCGCCTGTGGGCTGACTCCATTTGGATATGGTTCCTGTCCTGAATAATAATAATAATAATAATAATAATACAATAATAATGAATAATAATAATAATAATGATAATAATAATAATAATAATACTAATAATAATAATAATAATAATAATAATAGATTCAAGTGAATAATGTCATAACATTCTCTCTATTTTACCCACTGAATGGTTACCAACTGTTTTCATGTATAATAAAAATGAATATTAATGAAAATTATGGTTGTTGTAAAAACAGGGGCTTTTGTAGCATCCTCTGGGAAATACTGTTCCAGCGGAACTCTGCAAATGCATTCAGAAGACGGGGCGAGGCAAAATCGCCTCCAGCCATTTGTAATTACTTTCTAATAGGATTCCGGTATTTTGGAAAAGTTTTGTGTCGATCACCAACTGACGAGGATCTGGTGGCGATGAAAACTAGAGGACTTTATTGGATTCATTCGAAATTAAACCAAAATAACAGGAAATGGGAAAACTCTGATCTTAGGATCCTTGAACTTTTTCCAAGTTAGCGTCGGTTTGGTGTAAGAATATTTAGAAAATCATGTGTTACATATTTCTAATTGAACAATAATTAAAAATCGAGTTTAATTTACGTCATTTCCGTGTCCTTTCTTTTTCATCTTGTAATATACAGAAGTAAAAATCTATTTTATAGTTGATTTTTAGTGATGCACTGAAATGTTGAATTTATAATATTTAAAAATCTGATCGTTCTTATATATGTAGATTGACCATATATATATATATATATATATATATATATATATATATATATATATATATATATATATATATCTATATATATATATATATATATATATATATATTTGTGTGTGTATGTGTAGAGTAATACCAGTTAACACGCTGAAAACTATGTATATAACATCTTGTAAAAGGATTCTGTTTAAGAACCAATATAATCAAATATATCTGAATGATTCCAGCAACCTTTCCCGGGTTCTAAGTCAGTTAATCGACAGGCGATACTAAACTCAAATACACCCCTTTTTTTGAAAAGGTCGATCCCTTCTGCTAAAAATAATGAATATTGGAAGCCTTTCCTGTTGAACCATTTGTGGGGGGGGGGGGGGCGGTTGCCGGGCGTTGGGGGAAATCCTCGCAATCGACGCCAGAACTTGGCCCAATACTCGCCAGGGTTATCGGGGAGAAAAAGTGCAAACTCTCCTTCTTTGTCCGCGAGGATATTAATCATCAATGGAGGAGAGAGAGAGAGAGAGAGAGAGAGAGAGAGAGAGAGAGAGAAAGAGAGAGAGAGAGAGAGAGTTCACTAAGGAAAGGTGAGGAGAAGCGCTTTGCCCTTTCATTTTCATTTTTCGGGAATGTTATATATTAAGTGGCGTTAAGAATGGATGGATGATTTTTCAGCCTCTCCAGGGATATTAAAAGATACTTTCTCTTTCTCACCAGGTAACTTGTTATTAGAATATCCACTTCCATGACGTTATGAGTATGATTTTATATTCAATTTTTTACAGAAAAATAATGAAAAACTTGTAATAAGCGAACTAAAATATCTAATGTATTATAATATCATTCCCCTGAATACCAAAAGTACGACGTCTAAGAAAATCAGCTTCCTGCATTTTATGAATTAAAAAAAAAAGGACATTTCCTTTTTATGAATTCAAAAAAGGATAAGTTCTCTCGATGAATTAAAATTAAATGTAGTCCTTCTTGCTTACGTAAAAGAGTGAGTCAAGAGATGATGATAACAGATTTGTGTCGAACTTTGAAACCAGAAAAAACACAAATTGGAGATGAATAAATAATGCTGCCATCTGTGCTTCCACCAAAAGTTCACAGTTCAAGATAGAGGAAGGCGACGGCCAGTAGGACACATCAGCGTGAAGGTGGACTATTAGAAACGTTGCAATTACTATAGTTCTTGTTTTTATGATTTTAAACTAAACTCTATTTTTACTCTCCTCCACAGGGCATTTTTTATTACATCGAACTGGCAATCCTTCCACCAAGAAATTAGTTTCCTTTCTGGATATTTTAGGGATAATTGCTTCCCACAGACTTTGTTTTATAAAAAGCTCCGTTTGTTTCTTAACAAACAATTCGCTAATGTCGCCAAACCATGTACAGTACCAAAATTAGCTTTTTATGCCAAATTCCCGTTTTTACATGATGACTCCTTTCGGAAAAAGTTTGCACAAATTATTCATAAACATTATGGTGCCATTAATCTAAAATTAATTCCAATAAACCCGCTAACAATCGGTTCCTTTTTCAGATATAAGATCGATTGGACCCTCTCTTGACCTCCAACGTGGTCTATAAGTATACTTGCCCTAGGTGTAACTCTGGGACATATGTCGGATCCACGAGGAGGTTACTGCGGGTCAGAATCGACTCTCATCGGGGATTAAGTTTCCGTACTGACTGTAGGCTCTCCAATCCCGAACATTCTAATATAAGAAACCATTCAAAAAATTGTAAAATATATATAGAAAGAAGCCATTTCCGAGTCATAGGCCAAGCGAACAATGCATATGAACTGCCTATCCTAGAGTCATTATTTATTAAACACTGGTTCCCCAGTTAAATACCCAGACCTCCTCCACACAACTGTACCTGAGCTAACTTTTATTTGTTTTGTCATTCTGTCTCTTGCCTTCTCGGCATAAGGTTGGAGAGCGGTCTTTGGTCTTTTTAATTTTTTTTGTTTTCGTTTCTGTATGTTTTTTTTTTATTGTGTTGTAATGTATAAATGTTGAATTTTAGAGTAATTTTTAAAGTAATTTTTAAGTAATTTTAAAGTAATTTTATTTATTGTTTAACAGATTCCCTGAAGATGTAATAATGTTTATTACGAAACGTAGGAAATAAAGAATTGTAATGAATTGCAACGTTTTTAATAGTCCACCTTCAAAGATGGGGGTATATATATATATATATGTATTATATATATATATATATATATATCTATATATATATGCTATATATATATATATAGATAGATATATAGATATATATATATATATATATATATATATATATATATATATATAATATATATATATATTTAATATATCACTTGCACTATTGGTCTGTACATTAATACAATTAATAACTGGAATTCATCTAATCAAGCTGGTATCTAAGGGAGATTTTTTTTACTCAGTATAAGTTAAAAGTTTTCAAAGACATGAGGGCAGAAAGTCCTTGGAAAGATCGTTACTTTTGTGGAATAAAAATCTCTATTAGATACCATCCTGTCTAAATGAGGTCCTCTCTCTCTCTCTCTCTATAACTTCTGCTTTTGCTGTAGAGTATTGAACTGAAAGATCGTCTGTACGCATTCTTTTCAAGGGTTTTTGAAAGCTGGTGTAACCTAGATAAATAAATTCCACTTACTCCATCGACGAACGTTTTTTCGCACAGTAAAAATATTCCCCTTTTACCTGTCGCTACCTAGGGCCCACAAGCACATTTCGTCATCAGTCCTCCATTTCTGGTTGTCTAGAATATCGCCGACTTCCAAAAGAATTGGAAGGACTTTTGCTCAGGAAAGAAAGATGCGGCGGCGGCAAGAGTTCACTTTCAGTTTCGGTGACAAAAAAGAAAATTTTGAAAAATATGTTATACAAATCCAATTCTGTTTCCAGTGTTAAGGAAAGCATCATTTTTTTTACTTGCGTCTTTGTCTGCGTCTACTCCATCTTTAAAGCAGTATAATCGAATTACTTTAGTAGAAACGAGTACTACAGAAGAGTCTCCAAACTCACTGACACAAACAAGGGCTGATGATGATCTCACGAACCAGTGATTTTGTTTCTTCATTTGGCTAAATCACCCATCTCTTCTTTTATATGTATATTATTATACGTTTTATATAATATACTTTTATATAATATGCATTCGATTACATAAAGTTTCATGAATTAAACGAGCTCTCGGATGATTGGAGATCTTGTGATTTTTTATTTTGTGATCTGTATAATACTGAAGCTCGTTTCTTTTTTACTTTGAAGTTATATATATATATATATATATATTATATATATATATATATATATATATATATATATATATATATATATATATATATATATATATAAGCGCGTGTATTGACTTAGAACGAAGTATTTAAAATGACAAAATGATTGTTTTTCAGGAACTCTCAGTAAATATTTCGCATCATTTGAGAACGAGTTGGAAAAGTAATAGACGTAGATAACATTACTCGGAAGTATTTTCGTAAATTCGAAAGTGCCAAAACTATCAGTGTTCCTCATAATATCAGTAAATATAATGTATCGCCTAATTTTGCGGATATTCATTTCAAGGCACCTCGTCCGCAATACTATGTTGTCGGGCGAATTCTTGCTCTCCGAAGGAAGCATTATATCTCCGGCCATTACTCTTGTCAACAGAACAAATGTTTTCCTTCTGCTGTGGTTTATTTGAAATGGGTCTCAGTAACTTTGTCTCTTTCGTCCGTGGAAGGAAGGAATGATCCTGCTTCGCTCTGGAACGCAGAGTTTGGCTTCCAAAAGTACTCTTGAGTATTGGAAGTGGAAAGCTCAAGAAATTCATATTGAACGAATCAGTGAGCGACCAAATGAAGTGTATTTAATGATTCAATAATTAACCAGTAAAATAGTGTAATCAATAAAGCAGGAAATAACCTATGGAAGTGAAGAATGAATAAGTGAGTAACTAGTGAAAGAATGCAGTGAATGAAGCAGAGTAACTAACGAAAGATTGCAACGAATGAATCAGTGAGTAACCAATGAAAGAATTCAATGAATGAATATGTGAGTAACCTATGGGATTGATAGATGAACCAGTGAGTAACCAGTGAAAGAGTGCAGTGAATGAGTCAGTGAGTAACTCACAAAAGAGTGCAACGAATGAACCAGTGAGTAACCAGTGAAAGAATTCAATTAGTGAATCAGTGAGTAACCAGTGGAATAAATGAATGAACCTGTGAGTAACCAGTGAAAGAATTCAGTGAATGAATCAGTAAGTAACAAATGTAAGAGTGTATTGAATAATTCAGTAAGAAACCAATGGGGTGTAATTAGTGAGTTAGTAAGTAACCCGTAAATAATTGTAACCAATAAAAGAGTGAAATGAATCAATCAGCGAGTAAC
>NC_087211.1:8175268-8212768 GCF_015104395.2 Macrobrachium nipponense | reverse complement strand
GCTGCCATTTTGCCCCATTATCATTCTTCACAAAACTCATAAGAGGGGCAGTGCATCGATACAGATGAGCTTAAGGGAATCACCATTTTTCAAGCACAGAAAAATTCCACCCCAACAGCGAAAATCAGCAATTTCTGGGCTTTTCCGCTTTTGCATAAATTTGTGAAGGTTTCCACCCTCGGTTATGAAATGTCAGGGCAAAATAATGAGTTGTCTGTGGCAGAGAATTATGACGGTAGATCGGGATTAAAGTAATCTTTCATATTTAATCTCTGAAAATCTTTATCCCAATCCATTGTAATGCTTCTCTTCTTGCATTTCCCAGTGATTCGTAACCTGGAGTAGGGTTGTAGTGCTGTTAGTGCATCTAACGTGCACTGTAGTGCACTGTAGGGCACTGTAGGGCACTGTAGGGCACTGTAGGGCACTGTAGGCATTACTAGTAGGTGCTTGCAGTGTCCCTTCGACCTCTAACTGCGTCTATCTTTCAGCCTTTAACTTAATCTCCTGCTAAATAGCTTCCTGTCTTCGGTCTTGCTGTCCAACACCTCTAACTCTCACTTCTCAGGGCTGATGCGCCATTGTCTACCACTTCTGCCTTTAGAGCCTTGTACTTTATCGCCTTTATGTTCCTGATCTCTTTATCATCACAGGTCCCAGCACTTGGCCTTTGGCCTAAATTCTGATAAAAGTTCATTATATTTATTATATATTTACAACCAGCCCTTATATACATACATCAGCCGATGAACAGATTCTAGCCGTGATTATGACTTTCTCACGAAAAGCGGATTCTTTTGAGATCGTTCTTTAATATAACTTTTTTTTTTATTGCTAACTTCCAGTGACGCTGAAACTAAATTTCCTGCCTGAGACCAACGGCGACTGTGAACTGTGAAACTTTTCCTCACGGTGCTTCTCTCTAAACTAAGCAAAATGTGTTTGTTGGTAGTTTTTGGTCTAATTGAAAAAGTTCTCCAACGGAGTCTATGGTATACAAGTTCACAACACATTATTTCTAAAACTCATTAAACTTATAAACTACAGAATCATCATTTTATAAATACAGTAGTATTACCGTCTTCCTTCTAACCAGTCGCTTTGACTGCTGGTTGGTTGGGTTCACTAGCATTATTTACCGTATAAAAATCGTTATTGATTTTAGTGTAAATATTATATATATATATATATATATATATATATATATATATATATATATATATATATATATATATATATATATTTATATATATGCAGTCCTGATGCGATACGCGTTATGCAAGACCATTAACATTGCACGTCAATGAAACTGATACCGTGTTTAGAGCAGACTTACTTTCCAACCTCTCGTAACAGTTGTTTCATAGCGCAGCTGCTTTGAGGTTTTCCTCCTGTTACACCTTTTAAACCTTTTCTACTAATTTTCCTTTCAGCGCTGAATGGCCTCATTGGTGCCAGCGTTTGGCCGTGGGCCAAATCTCTTTATTCCATCTCAATATATATTTCGAATATATATCAAACAGCTCCTTTAAAGGAGAATCGAGTAGGTTCTCGGAATCTGTTTTATATTTGTTGTTACAAGGACGTCATTCTGGATATCCTGCGAGTCATAATTATAATAATAGGATCATATCAGTTCGTCCTACTTTCAGTGATTTGTGAAGGAAAACTGAACGAAAATGTTCAATTAAAAATGTGCTGCAAACGATAACGTACGGAATTTCATACTTTTATGAAATACAGTTTTTCCTAAACGAATGTCAGAAAGAAACTCGCTTGTAAACGGTTGTACTCTTTTCGTCTCAACGCAGAAAACAAAGGCCACAGAAATCGGGAATTCCCTCTAGAAAGAATTTCCAGGCTCAGTCTCAGGCAACAATCTGCATTTCCAGTAAAGCCACATTTCATCTGTTGCTTCCACAGACAGAGATGTCCAGACAAAGGGAACTGAAGGGAATCGGAAAAGAAGAAGAAGAAAGTTTGCTTTCGGCAACATTTTATTTCTCCTTTGTTCTTCCACACTGAGGATACACCCTAGACTGCAATTCTGCTCCCCTTTGATTGCTTTTGCTCAATGAGAAAAATTGAAAATAAAATAGAGACAAAAATAACGTATTCGATTCTGTTCAAAAGGAAACTCAAAAGAATATTTTTTGATTTATCACCTGTCGCTCATGATTCCAATGATTTTTTTTTCTTAGGAATGAACAATTTAAAAGGTAATTTTGAAAAATAATTTACATACTTATTAGAGATGAGGGGCTCAGGCATTCCAAAGGACCATTATATATATATATATATAAATACTAATATATATATATATATATATAAATAGATATTATATATATATATATTATATTATATATATATATTTATATTATATAATATATATATATAATAAAAATAATATATTTATATACATCGAGCTACAAATGTCCTTTAACATCTAATTCGCTCTACCTCGGAATTAATATATTTTCATATATGCTTAACCGAAGGGGAATTTTTTAGGCGGTAAGAGAATTGTGGGCTCCCTGGCGCGAACCATCAAAACCAAACAAATCCAGGACGACAGTGAAGCTTTAACCCACACCACCACCGCAAGAGGCTATAAGTTTTTTGCCGTCTCTCATGTCACATTACCGATGTACTATGTATATGAATCAGGTAATGTGATATGACTCATAATGGCTACGTGCTGTCAAAAGCACTACAACGCTACCGAGGTCGAGGTGGGTTAATGCAGTCTCCAAACTACGATAGCCTTTTGCCGTGGCGGTTAAAGCTTCACTGTCGTCCTGGATTTGTTTGGTTTCGATGGTTCGCGCCAGGGAGCCGACAATTCTCTTATCGCCTAAGAAATTCCCCTTCGGTTAAGCATATATGAAAATATGTTAATTCCGAGGTAGAGCGAATTAGATGTTGGAGGACATTTGTAGCTCTATGTATGTATATGAATCACGGTAATGTGATATGACATATATATATATATATATATATATATATATATTATATATATATATATATATATAGTATATATTTATCAATGTATATATTTATAATGCATGTGTGTCTGTGCACAGACAAACAGGCAGAGAACCGTAACATTTCATTCAGTAATAAACACATTCGATAATCATAAATGGAAATAAAATAGATATAATAAAGTTATCCTTGTGAATATATCTTTATTTTATTTGTATATATTCTCTTGTATAGTAATATCGGAATTCTGTTTCGTAATCGTGATGATTAAAATGAGAATATTCTTTACTTTATGAAACATCTGTTTATGAGCTCTAAGAAGCTTCGGTTTCGTATCAAACTTATTGTTTAACCCTTCGTAGGAGAAAAATTCTATTTCCTTCACAATCCAGTCGGGCGTATGTCGACGGGGAAATGGGTTTCCAATAGCTTCCAGGAGCTAGCATCTCTTTCGGTATCACTCGACGCGACTCCCAACATCAGTTCTAGTGGGCGGAATCGAACACAGTGAACAGAAACACCGACTATTGAGGCGATGTTCGAGTCGATTTGATGTCGTTGAATTCATCCGAAACTTCTGAATATGACTCCTTTTTATTCTCATGGCTGTCGAAGGGTCAATTTTCGGTTAAACATCGGGATAAACATCCTGGTTGTTCCTGTATGTTGCGGTGGATTTTTGTTGACGGCAGAAGACTAGTGAATTTATAGGAATTCTGTTGCTAGTCAGAAGCGAAACATAATTTTTATATTTCTGTCTGTTGTTTATTTTTTCATTTTGCATCGTTTCCTAATATGGCAGAGGTGTTAAACATTCAGTTTGTATGTATGTATGTATGGATATATATATGTGTATATATATATATATATATATATGATATATATTAAATATATATATATATATATATATATATATATATATATATAGAGAGAGAGAGAGAGAGAGAGAGAGAGAGTAGAGAGAGAGAGAGAGGGAGAGAGAGAGAGATTCTTCTATGCCTGTGTAACTCTAAGTCTGCGTAGGTATGATGTAATTTACAGTCTCTCTTTTGTCTGTCGGAATGGAATTAGTTGTCTATTGACTTCTATTTCCTCCATCCCATCATTCGCTTTGCTACTCAGGAGACTTATTAGCTTTCTCTCTCTCTCTCTCTCTCTCTCTCTCTCTCTCTCTCTCTCTCTCTCTCTCTCTCTCTCTCTCTCTCTTTCTATACCATCTTTAATTATTCACCTCCCGAACAAGTGGACAAAAGATGGCTATTATGTCGCCTTGCATGAAATTAAAAATGAAATGAAGAATTGGGGGGTTCATCTGCATATCAAATACCTTGGACAAATCCACTCAGATTCCAATGAGGAGACTTCTATCGGCCGTAGAGTTTGACACAATTTTAATGGGGAAAGATTTGCAGAGGAATGTTGCCGAGGTTAAAATAGAAAATAAATATTGCACTAATTAAGATTCGTTTGCATATTAAATTTCCTCGATAAATCCACTTGAATTTCAATGAGGAAACTTTCCCGTTGGCCATAGAGTGTGACGCTCGAATTGAATAGGGAAATATTTATGGAAGAGTAATCCGAATAACATGATCAGTATTTTTATAGATGAGGATTTTTGCTGATGAGCATTTGATTAATGGTGGCCCTTATCTATGCTATTATTTTTGGGGGAGCGGGTAATTTTTATCGAAATTAAACGTTACATTTACCATAATTAGTTATTATCATTATTTTTACCATTGTCTGTACGTGTTGTGCCCTGTAGGGGAGTAGAGCCGTCAGTGCAACTGAAGCAGTCCACTGTAGGCATTACTTAAGGTTCTTTGCAGCGTCCCTTCGGCCCCTACCTGCAACCCCTTTCATTCATTTTACTGTACCTCCGTTCATATTATCTTTCTTCCATCTGACTTCCCACTCTCTCTGACGGTTGTTTCTTAGTGCAACTTCGAGGTTTTCCTCCTGTTACACCTTTCAAACATTTTTTACCCTCAATTTTTCTTACAGGGCTGAATGACTTCGAAGTTCCCAGCGCTTGGCCTTTGGCCTAAATTCTATAGTACAGCAATTCCGATTCATATTTGACTAATCCTTATCCTTAAAAAGAATGTGAGATAACAAACATTCCCGATAAAGAAGGTGTTCCTCAACCAGGAACATGAATGATTCATTCAGGTGGGCGACGCTTATTCACAAGAGCTCCTCCTCCTCCTCCTCCTCCTCCTCCTCCTGTTGTGACCGAAATTATGCAAATGAATGAAACGGTCCCGGAAAGAGACGGAAGAAGGAGAAGAAGAATGATTATTCCTCTTTCAAACGAGGGCGCCTCTCATTCAATTAGGGGACGATTTGCAATTACAAAACTGCAAAACAGGTGACCTTAGGTGGCACCATAGGACTTATGTTAATGTGGCAATTACATTCAGATAGAGGGATATAGAGAGAGAGAGAGAGAGGGGAGTGGGGGCCGGCCGCCGGTAGATCGGATAATATGCTCTTTGTTTGAAAGAAAAAAAAGTCTGTCATCTGCCAATGAATCCAAATTCATTATCACTGGCCAAAAATATTGTAAGGTACGGCTCAAAAGACGATGTGTTTATGGTAATTATATGATATATATACACATATTTATATATACTTAATATATATATATATATATATATATATATATATATATATATATATATATATATATATATATATTATATATATATATCATATAATTACCATAACCACATCGCCTTTTGAGCCGTACCTTACAATATTTTTGGCCGTGATAATGAATTATATATTATTAGATATATTATGATATATATAGATATATATATATATATATATATATATATATATATATATATATATATTATATATATAATAGAGAGAGAGAGAGAGAGAGAGAGAGAGAGAGAGAGAGAGAGGTGGGGGTGGCCGTTAGATGTAGTGGAGTAATGTTCCATACAACATATAGATTTTTTCTCTTGGTATTTAAACTTTACCGCCTTAATGTTTCAGATATCAGGTTTTGTGGCAGAGAGAGCAAACCATTGCACAACACATTTTCCCCATTCTGTCTTCTTAACATTAATGTCATTCTCATTCCAGACTGCTCCACCTTAGGCTAAGAGGATAGAGACCAGGGAACACGTCTGGTACCCCCAAGAGTTTTGCATACAAATGGAAGACGGAAACCTATCGTCTGCAGTAAAAAGGTAAGAAAAACAAAGTATAGGTAAAATCATTTGAAAAACGAGCAACAATCTGTGGAAAACGCGAGTTGGGTTTTTCGTTCTTCTGATGCAAAAACACCTCTCGCGTTTAATACCTAGGCAATAGGACTTATTTTTCCAGAGACTTTCTTTTTCTAAATGGCTTTTAGGAAGATTGGGTAAAAGAAACCTTGGGGGCGGGAGGGTTTTCATGGCATCTTTCCGAGAATGTTGGCACTGTGCCAACGATGGCTGCCCTGAAATTGCGAGGTGATCGGGTTCTGAAAGGTGGGAGATTTTGCTTCGAGGAATCTCCGCTTCTTCCTATCTACCTCTGCCTGAAGGCAATAAGGACATAGAGGCATCAATTGTTTCTTAGCGAAGGAGAAGATCAATAATAAGAATCAATGAGAAATCTGTGCCCAGAGATGAATTGATTGACAGGTAACATATGATGATCCCGTAAGTAGGAAGGGTAGTGCCGTCAGTGCACCTCATGTGCTGCGGTGTAGGCATTACTTAAGGTCTTTTGCAGCGTCCTTTCAGTCACTAGCTGCAACTTCTTTCAATACTTTTAATACTTTTACTGTACCTCCGGTCTTATTCCCTTTCTTCCGTCTGACTTTCCTTAACCCTCACCAAACAATTGTTTCATTGTGCGACTGCTTTGAGGTTTTCCTCCCGTTACACCTCTCAAACCTTCTTACTATCAATATCCCCAGAGATGAATGACCTCAAGGGTCTCAGTGCTTGAGCTTTGGCCAAAATTCTATATTCCAAATGAATACGTTACAGTGGAGATGGAAAGGTAACTTTTTTTTTTTCTTGGGACAAGAACTTGGCGGAGGTTTGCGGTCTTAAAATGTATATGTTTCAGAATTGTTCGCACTTTTCCCGTCAATAACCACGAGAGAGAGAGAGAGAGAGAGAGAGAGAGAGAGAGAGAGAGAGAGAGAGAGAGAATGATATTGCTATTAAGAATTAATTAAATTAATAAATCATAAAAAGGTTCATTTTTGTCCACTGCCTATTTTAGGATATATATGAGAGAGAGAGAGAGAGAGAGAGAGAGAGAGAGAGAGAGAGAGGGGGGGTATTGATATTAAAAATTAATGAAAATAATAAATCATAAAACGGTTAATTTTTTCCCACTGCCCTTTTTAGGATATGGATGTGTGAGAGAGAGAGAGAGAGAGAGAGAGAGACTGGTATCGTTATCAAGAATTTATCGACAGGGATGCTAATTTGCAATTGCAAGAAGGCCGATCGTTACAATAAAACACAGACATTTCAGGCAATGTATTGCCAACAATATTTTTAACATTAATTCTTGCTTTGGGAAATTTAATGATTGTGATATTGTAACAAACTTATAACAGAATTTTAACTTTAACGCAAGGGAAAAGAAGAAATTAACGCAAGGGAAAAGAATAAATTAAGTGCTGTCTGTGATACTTAGATAATATAAGAAGACAAAGAGTTTAATTACTATGAGTGCACGCACATATATATTATGAATATATGTAACGATGTACATAAAATATATCTCATTTTCCCTGCCAAGGGAAGCAGCTGTAATGCATCGCTCTGTTTTTCTTCTTCCCGACAGAAACTTTATGAAAGCTTCAGAGATGACCAGAGAAATGATGTGTGCAATCGCTCTCAGGCATTTTTGTTTATTGATTCCTGTAAGCGTTAAGTATATCTTGTGACCTGTGTATATATATATATATATATATATATATATATATATATATATATATATATATATATATATATATATATATATATATATTTATGAATGTGTGTATGAATGTATATTAATATATATATAGATATTCAAATATAATATATATATATTATATATAAATATATATATATTATATATACATAATAATATAGCCCATATAATATATATATTATATATATATAAGAATTATAATATATAATCATAATACTAACTATTACTTATTATAATAATATATATAACTATAATATATAATTATATTATAATATATATATGTGTGTGTGTGTAATGAATTATTTAAAAACTTATTATTATAATGACTATGGTTTTAATTATTATAATATTAATAATGATTAATTATTATTATTATTATTATTATTATTATTATTATTATTTTAGGTTATTATTCATTATTGTTTTTTATTATCATTATTATTTTTATTTTTTTTTTTTTTTTTTGCGCTCTATCACAGTCCTCCAATTCGACTGGGTGGTATTTATGGTGTGGGGTTCCCGGGTTTTTTTGCAATCCTGCCTCCCGTTTTTAGGAAGTTCCCATCCCACTTTTTTCTTACTAATGTGTGCCGTTTCTAGGATCACTCTTTCTGCATGAGTCCTGGAGCTACTTCAGCCTCTAGTTTTTCTAGATTCCTTTTCAGGGATCTTGGAATCGTGCCTAGTTCTCCTATGATTATGGGTACGATTTCCACTGTCATATCCCATATCCTTCATATTCCTATTTTCAGATCTTGATACTTTATCCATTTTATTATTATTATTATTATTATTATTATTATTATTATTATTTTATTATTTAGTAACGTATACCTTGTAATCTCACATTTCATATCGAATTAGTAAATATATTTCCAAATCCAAATTTGCACTCAATCGCGGGCCTGTTTATACTAGTGCTCTTTCTGTTGCTTTTTCTTTTGTTTTTTTCTAGCGTCTTTGCAACACAGAAGGAAGACAAACAAAAATAGCTGCTTATTTGGTTTGGGGGTATCTGCCCATCGTGTTCCCACCCCTCAATGCCAGTCCTTGTTTCCTGCATCCAGTTCCTAAGTAAAAAAAAAAAATAGGGGGGGGGGGGTTCTTCTCTGGTAATAATCTCAAGTTAGGCTACGTTGCTTTTCTTTACATAAAAAAGTGATTGTTTTTAAATGCGCGTTTTCACAACTCATTTATTGGAAGGAAGCCTTTGAAGGGGCTTATTTTTTAGTTTTTTTTTTTTTTTAGAAAATTTTATGATTCAGAGGGCTGTATACAAGGGTTTTTTCCTCTGCCTCTCTACTTAATCTAATTCCAGTAACCTGCCCCCCTCTCTCTCCTCTCCTCCTCCCATTCTCTCAATTTTTCTCTCTCCTCCTTCCTCCCTCTCCACCTCCTCCCCCTCCCATCCCCCTCCCACTCCTTCCCTCTCCTCCTCCCCCCCTTCCCCCACCCCTCACTACCCCCAAGCCCTCTCTCTCTCGTCCTCCCTTCTCCCTTTCTCTCTTTTCATAAATATCATCACTTCCTTCTCTCTCTCTCTCCCTCTTATCTCTCTCCGCTCTCTCTCTCAATAATAGATACATACATTCAGTATATATATATGTATATAAAAAATTAAATATATGTATCTACACGTTGTGTTCACGAGGACCTATACTACTCGACCAGTGAAACTAGTGATTATTAAGGTAAGGGCAATTAAATAAGCCTGAAATAATGATATATATATATATATATATACAATTACATAATCCTGAAAATATATATATATATATATATATATATAGAATTATATATATATAGATATTATATATATATATTATATATATATATATATTTATATATATATATATGCATACACATATATATATATATCATATATATATATATATATATATATATATATATATATATATATATATGTGTGTGTGTGTGTCAGGGAATTTCATAATGTTAGTAACACCATCTATTGACTGGATTTGAAGTTAACAAGTATTTGCGAAGTTTCTGTTAACGATTTTCTCCATGTATTTTTTCCGTGCAGTAAGTGGATTAACTGCACTGTGTATATACGGAATATTGTTATATCAGTTTTTGTGAAATGTGTTTATCTTTACAATTTTTAAGTCTTTAAAAGTGTATTTAAATTTATCTATAGTGCATATTCAATTAAAATTCTTTACGAAATAAGTTATTCAAAATAAGTGTAGCGTTAATCATAAGTGCAGTTAAATTTCACAAAGTATGTTTCTTTCCTTTTGTTTTCAGCTAGGGTAATCCTCGACCCTTGGGGAAACAGTGCATGCCCTTAAACAATCCCGGAGCAATTACTGCACTTTTTTAAAAAATACTTGGACTATTATCACAGTTCCCGTTGTTACATTGAAGCATACGTTATATTAGTGACTCTGAATCCGAAATTCAAATTGGTGTATTATCTAGCGTATGATAAATGTCATAGAGACCCATGAACAGTGACATGTGTTTATGTACTGTGTTGTAAGGTTTATTTTTGCTTGCAATTGCTGAGGTATTTATTCGTAACAGACATTTGGTGATTTATTTTTGGTAGTTGATATTAAAAGGGTGTCAGACAGATAAGTTACTTAATATTTTTGTTGTTTGTTATTTATTTCCTTATTTCAATAATCTATCTTTAATTTCATTAATCATAGTGGTGTTAATATATTAAAATTTGTAATTAAAACATTATTTCTAAATTTCTGAATTTGTTTTTACCATACCTAATCACAAATAAGCAGTGCTTTCTTTACAGGGAAAAATGTCTTCGGAGTTCCCTAACGATATATATATATATATATATATATATATATATATATATATATATATATATATATATATATATATATGTGTGTGTGTGTGTGTGTGTGTGTGTGTGTGTGTGTGTGTGTAATGAGGTTATTTCCTCATTATTATTTGGTAAACGTGTAACTCGAGCGTCAGGCAAACAACAGACAAACCAGCGGCTCGCGACTTTCCTTTCTCTCTCTCTCTCTCTCTCTCTAGCACTGATACCTCTCTCTCTCTCTCTCTCTCTCTCTCTCTCTCTCTCTCTCTCTCTCTTTCCACTCTAACAGGTAACCAAAATGAGAGAGTTGCATTATAAAAGATACATTTATTAACAATGAATAAATAATGAATCAATCAAGTCTTACAGACTAACTTAATTCAGTTAAAACCCCAACAGTAAAATATCCAAATAGTAATGGTCACCAAATGTCTATTTCCCCATCGGGACTTCCACGGTCCCCCATAGTTCTTGCCAGAACCGTCTGTTTCAAAGACATAGAACACTACCCGTAAGTACACACACAAGTTTAACAATCAGAGATTAAAGATTGAATATTTCCACAAAAATGTCAAATAGGTAACAAGCCACTCTTTGGCTAGAACAGTTCAAAACTCACCCAAGCAGCCAGAACATTTAAAGTACTATATTATAAACACTTTCGCTGAGCACCATGGCATCCTGCCTTTCTCTCAAAGACGCCTCTATGCCAAATCCCCCATAGACTTGTGTATCATAGATTTTTAATAGGAAGAGGCGCACACGCACATATGAACGTACAGTTCGTTAGCGCCTCACAATTACTAGCTGCAACTAGTTTTCCAAAGGCACTTTGAGAAGAGTTCATGAACTGAGTATATTGACTTGTCTAACTATGCAGTTTTATCTCACGCCACCTACAAAACCCCATTGATCTGCTTTCCTCGGGTCGTTGCTTCTCCACATTCCATAGGTCACAGCGAACATATTGGCAATATATCATTAATCAAAACCCTAGGCCTTACATATATAATATATATATATATAGTATATATATATATATATATATATATATATATATATATATATATATATATATATATATATATATTGTATGGTATGTAATATATATGTGGCATCCTTATTCCTAAAAATAAAAAAAATAAAAAAAGAGGGCGTAATCCGATCGAAAAGGGAATTTCCAAATCTGGAAAACGAAAACTGAAAACGGAAATCACGAAGGTTTCATTGGTCAAAACAGGGGAGGTATTTTCAGTTTTTTGTGTCATAGCAATGGGGATAAATCCATTAAAGCCACAACAAAGATATTCGGGAATTGACGAAGAGTTTTATAGGATTTTGTGCTTGAATTAACTGCTGGACATTTTTTTTATGTATTTTATCCCGGAGAGCTAATGCTCCTATTTCCGTTTTCAGCTCAACAGAAGGATTTGCATTCAATTATCAGGCAGATGCGGCACATTTTTGGAAAGCGCTCAAACACAGAGTGCACGAAGGCACATAAAAAATATGTATTCCCACACATTAGAGCAAGTACTCACTTACACACCCGCATAACGAAATAGGCTATCATTCTGTAAAAAACAAAATGTACCAGTTCTGTGTTTTCATAGCATTAAATCTGTTAAGTTAATTTAATCTGGTAAATTACTGGAGCGAATATTTAAACCTCTATTTTGGTTCACCAAATACTATCATTTGATTTTACATTTTTTAACATTCATATTTTAATCACACAGTGATTATAATATGATCAATGTTTTTCCTTCGATGTTGACATTTCCGAATGAGATTTGGAGGCTTCTCTCCAAGATGAATGTTTGGACCGACTTAACGTGCATCACGGACAATGCATTGGAACACACAACCGCCACAAAGCAAGTTTTATTTATTCTTACGATTATTGGCAACACAACACTCGCATAGATGCTTATGTTTGGATTTGATTGATTGATTGATTGATTGATTGATTGATTGATTTACTTTTGTATATGCAATTAATATTACTGGTTGAGGCCTTTGATGGTGTATTCAATACTTCGCAATGTTGCGGAAGAACTGTCAAGATTTTCAAAACGAATCACGTGACCACAAATATTCCGGGATCTGTGCAGCCAATATATCTTCATTCGTGCAGGTATTAGTCCGACACAGGCTGACAGACAGAGAGACAAGCAGGGGCACTGAGAGATTGGACAGAGGGAGCACAGAAACAGAGTGACAGACACAGAGGAGACAGACAGAGACATTGTGAGACAGACAGACAGACAGGCAGACAGAGGGGGTGTGCCATAGAAACAGAAAGGGACATTGAGAAAAGGGCCAAAGAGAAAAGACAGCCAGACACAGAAAACAGAGAAGTGTTTATTTATCGTGTCAACCCTTATTAAATCTTTAGCAGTCTGTATGTAAAGAACTGGAGAACAGTAATAACTTGCACCCTCCCCTTGCATTCAGTTAATGGCGCAACAAAAAGTACCATAAAGTACCATGCAGGTGAAACAGAAATTACCATAAAGTTCCATGTAAATGGTGCAGCAGCAGGAAGTATACCGCGCAACTCGAGCGCTGCTTGAACGAAAAGAAAAATGGTTCCAGGATTAACCAGGCACTCACTTCGGGTGCTCATTTAGAATACATACATTGGCGCCGAGGTCAGAAGATCCTTTGGTAACTTTGGCAAACCCTGAAAATGGATATTGTTGCGCCCTTGATCCTCTTCCACCTCCTGCTCGCTCTTAATTATGCAAACAAGGATCTCTCTCTCTCTCTCTCTCTCTCTCTCTCTCATCTCTCTCTCTCTCTCTCTGTGGCATTCCCTCGAAAGTCCTTTTGTTTTAGCTGACCCTACGTGACTTTGTTCTTCATTTTCATTGGATGGAATACGATGCATCTGTCTGTCTGTCTGTCTACCTATCTGTTTTACTATCGTTTCATCTGTCAGTCTCAGTGTCTGTTTACCTCACTTTTTTTTTGTTTATCACTCTCTATCTGTCTACGTACCTTCCTCTCACTGTCTGTCTACCCACCTGTCTATCTTTTTCTGTCTGCTTTCATCTCTTTCTATCTTGTGTGTGTGTATATATATATATATATATATATATATATATATATATATATATATATATATATATATATATATATATATATATAGATATTATATATATATATAGTATATATATATATATATATATATAGATATATATATATATATATATATATATATATATTATATATATGATTTTAGGTAAATTTCTCGAATGCAATTTCTCGAAAGTCAAATTCTCGAACTCAATTGCTCGAAAAATAATTTCTCGAACTATCATTTTCTCGAATCCCATATTTCTCGAAAACTGATATCTATTTTGTCGAGAAAATTGAATGGAAAAATTTTCATGTATTTCAAGGAAAAATATATCCTTTTGGGTTCACAAACACAAATGTTAAAAATTTATTGTAAATGAATGGACAATGAAAAAAAAACAAAAAAACAACAAAGGTTTATAATTTTATTGTTAAATGTATAAAAACAAATTTTATCATTCAGAATGCAATACAGCATTAAAATTTAATCAATCAAAATGAAATGTTGTATGTTACACTTCGTAGATATTCTTCGACGACAGGCTCTTCTCTTCGTCATAATTTATTACAATGGTTTGTAACCTTTTTGCACAGTCACGATACTTCTTTTTGCGCACAGGAATACCAACACCTCCCAAATATTGTTCAATTCGTAGCTCTTGTAGACTTTGTTCTCGTTGTAATCCTTGTATAGATTTCCAGATGGATGGATGACAAGCAACTTAATTGCTGTTCGAACCCGCCCCCTTTGGATGCACAAGAACCCTTATAATGGGGGGTGTATCTCGACTATTGATTGCATCCTCTATCAGTTTTTCTTGGACTCTGGCAGCTTCGACTTTAGCCCCCCCCATCTCCTGCATGATTGTGGTCACCACTCTCTTTTTCTATATTATCATCGAGCAGAACATTTAAATTTCTTGCACATTTCACATTTCCAATAAATTTTGTTATTTACTCCTTTGTCCTTGATATATAAATATCCATTTAAACATAATTTCTTCCTTCCCTTTTCGCTCTTAACATACGTTGCTTCCATCTTGATGGGTTGAGACTACTGGAGAAAAATATAACAGGAAAAACTCAATTCAGAATTTTGTAAACAGAATGAGAATCGTTTAGAATGCTAATGGCCTCTTTATGAATTGGTCTTTAGCGCTTATGGGATACTTTCGATTGTGTTCGAGAAATTTACGCTTGGAATGCTAATAGCCTCTTTATAAATTGGTCTTTGGCGCTTATGGGATACTTTCGATTGTGTTCGAGAAAGTTATTTGGTTGTTTTCGAGTAATTGACATTCGAGAAAATGATAGTTCGAGAAATTATTTTTCGGTCAATTGAATTCGAGAAATTTACCTTCGCGCAATTGATTTCGAGAAATTTGCCTGACACCATATATATATATATATATATATATATATATATATATATATATATATATATATATATATATATATATATATATATATATATATATATATATATATATATATATATATATATATATATATATATATATAGATATATATATATATATATATATATATAAACAAATCTAACCAGTCACTTTGTTCTAACCAAATACATGTGTAATTGCAATAGCCACAGTGCCCTCTTTTAACCTCGTCTCTCCAGTGAAATAAAAGTTTAATTAAACTTTTAAACTTTTTCAGTTCTATTTTTTCTGTTTTGGGCATATTTTGGACTTTCCTATCAATAGTTTTATGTTTAACCTGAATGGAATGCTTTCAAGTGAAAAAATTCCTCCGGAAAATTAGATCAGGGAATTGTGGATTATGCTAAAATATCTGTAGGAATACTGTTAAAAAAATTTATTTGATGTGATGCCTGATAGAATTCATACCTCTTCCCAAACTTGGCTGAAGAACTTCGATTTTCCAAAATAGTTTATGGAAATACGAACGAATATTTCCATAAAGTGGATGTAACTTTTAGTCGGCTCCATTTTATATATTCAAAGTAGTTGGCTTAAATTACTGCTGCTTCAGTTGTTGCAATAGGCAAGTTGGTTGGTGATAACTGATCAGCGTCGAAGTTAGGAACTTGTAATAAACACACATTGCAGAACAAATATATTTAAGAAATCCGCATATGTATAGTTTTGAAACTAGAGCTTCCAAAACTGTATGTCCACGTGAATTTCCTAGCTTAAATATATTTTTTCTCCAATTTGTGGTTTATTTATGTTGATATAGCTTCGAATTCCTTTGGTCGGTCTTCGTTAAGGAAACGATTAAATGTGTCGTAGACAGATGTCCCAACTTTAGCATAAAGGCCCCAGAATATGAGGCTTCCTGGTATACATATGTTTCAAGACAAAACTTCACAGACGATTCAAGAATCTGTACGATTCCAATTTTCGAGATCTCAGACTGAAAGGGAGAATTAAACTGATTCTCGAGAGTTCTCCGTAGAGATCAGTTACACTATTGGGTATTTGCTTCTCAAATAATAATAATAATAATAATATAATAATAATAATAATAATAATAATAATAATAATAATAATAATAGAGTTTACAGTCTTTCGAAATGGTGTCGAACTTCCCTTCTCAGTAGATCGTAATGGCGGCAATAACAGATCGAAGGTCATTCCATAAGCGGTGTTAAGTAGCTGAAATACAGTTTACTCTCTACGCTTTCTGGAAGCTCATTAGAGCCCAATATGAACCCAACGACGCTTGTAAAGATCTCGGAAATGAGGTAGATGCTTGTTTGCCACTAAACGCATTTCAGTTCTTGGCGATAAAGTTATTACTGGCATGAAAAAAGAAATGAGGTTTACAATCCTTTACAACTTGACCAAAAAAGCATAAAAAACAGAAAGTGATGATTATGACTCTTACCATCAATGTTAATCATCGTATGATTACTACCGACACTAATTGTTATTAGTTCGCTCCAAATCCTGACAGGGAAATATTATTATTATTATTATTATTATTATTATTATTATTATTATTATTATTATTATTATTATTATTATTATTATTATTATTATTATTATTATTATTATTATTATTATTATTATTATTATTATTATCTCGTCTGGCATTAAGGCTAATCTTGATAATGATTTACGTAACATTAGTTCCTTTTCTAAATCAAAGGTTACAGAAATTGTTTACATTTTGGTTCAAAAATATTGTTAAAAATGACGGTTTAAGGGCTCAGGTTTTTATATTATAATACTTTCATATTGATGTTCTCTAATATATAACATATATACATATCTTTTATATTTACATTTGTTTATGTATATGCTGTATATACAGGTAAATATATACACATAATACACATGTGCATATATACACACATATACATATATTAAGGAAAACAAATACCCGTAGTGTCTATGTATCCAGTGTACTTAAGAAGCATTTGATTATTAATAGGAGTCTTTGGCGCTGCCTGCTCGAATTTACGCCTTAATGAAGACGCGTTTCCATTGTTGGAACTCTGAACGGAGGAGGCGGACAAGGTGGAGTTTATGTGACCTGAACGGCCGAAGTTTCTAAGCCAGATTCAAATCTTATTTCGTTTCTCTTCATCAACAGCGTCTTGGGTTTCATATGATAGTAATATTTGGAACCTTCCAAGTCCAATTTGAAGCGCTGGAGGGAAGTTTCTTCCTGATGAAAGAGAGAAGAAGAAGACTACGCGAATGGTCGTTAGACCTGGAACTGATATATATGACGTTTTCTTTCGCTCCTTAGTCCTTACTCGTCCACTTGAGCCAAGCAATCTCCGCTCCCCCCCACCTCCCCCAGGTGTCCTGAACCATTGTAGCGTTCTGTTATAATGATGTGGTTTACAGTGATTGATTATGTAATATCGGAGGTGTGGATGTGACGCTACATAATTTACGTGAACGTTATTTCATCATATGTGTCGCGTTGCTGAATCTCGTTCCTCTCACTGTCGTCAAGTGGACTATTCTGCAGCCAGTACTAATTTAAAATTCAACTATTCATCACCTGGTATTAACGTCATGCATAATATTCCAAACTGCAGACATGAACAACTGAAGAAATTTGGTACCTTAAGATATTTCCTCGATCCTGAAGCAATGGAAATACTTCGATACCAGAAGGTCTCGTCCCCTTTATCGCAACTGAAGCAAGATGAACATGACATGAGGCCTTTAGGAAGGATCTCCTGGTCTTGTCCCGAATTTAAGAGACAGGCAGATGGATACAAGCTATGTATCGTCTGCACCAAAGCCTGGAACTCTCTCTCTCTCTCTCTCTCTCTCTCTCTCTCTCTCTCTCTCTCTCGTGGGGTTTAGAGAGCGAAGGCTGATTAGCGTAAGTGTATGCTTTGCCCGAGAGTAAATGGCTTATGCACACACGCTCTAGGTCCCCGTTGATGGAGGGGCTTTCTTGTGGCGATAATTGATTGCATTTTCGTTCTGTCGCTTTGCTCTCGTTATATTTCTTCTTTTGTACTTTTTTATAATTCGTCTGTTTCGTAACTCTCTCTCTCTCTCTCTCTCTATGTATAAATGTATATTATATATATTTATAAGATCTATATTTATATATACGCACATATATATATATATATATATATATATATATATATATATATATATATATTATATATATATATGTATATATATATATATATACTTGTATATACACGTGTGCGTGTATATTATATATATATATATATATATATATATATATATATATATATATATATATATATATATATATATATATATATATATATATATAATATCTAATAAAAGGAGCCCATAAAAACACCAAAATGTAGAGAGAAAAGTACTATATTTCAGAGACTGCTGTCTCTCTCTTCAGGTATATGAATGAGCAAAAGTTTACAGAAAAGGTGGTATTTATACCAAGAGATTCGTCCACAAGTAAGCCAATTTAGGTCACCCCCCGCTGATAATCTTCCTTTAAAAATCTTCTTAAGCGTTGGTTTGAATGAACACTGCGTCGACGATGTCCGATGTCCAATTCCCTTTTGAGATGTTCATTACCTGCTTCTCTTTTATAAAGGCCGATTCCATCATTTGACTCTTGTACCGGCAGTTGCTGCTATAAATTACACGTGACATATTCCAGTTTATTCTATGGTTATGTTCATTTATATGATTGAAAATAGCCGAGTTCTGTTGTCCATACGTTAACTGACCGTTTGTGTGTATTAATCTCTGGGGAAGTGATTTACCTGTAAATCCGATGTAAGATTGGGTCACAGTCCTGGCATGGGATCTCATATACCCCAGAGTCTTTGGGCGATGTCTTTTGTTGGACGTTAATCAGGGATTTGGCTAAGGTATTTGGGTAGGTAAATGCAAAAGGGTTTGGATTTCCCAAGGGTGTGAGTTACTCTCTTATCGTCTCCAGGTGGGGAATTTTTATTTTATTGTTGGGTGTGTCTCTGGTCTTGTCTTTAGGGGGTCGGTAGAAAATTACGTTTGCTTTTTGTAATTGCTTTCTCAACTTATATGGTCAGGATACTTTAAAGATGAAAGTTGCTTGCGAATTAGTTCATTCAAATTCTTTTTCCAGGAAATCTGGGGAACAAATTCGTAAGGCTCTTAAGAACAGGTTGCTAGCTAGACCTATCTTGATAGTATTGTCATGATAGCTAAAGTAGTGAATATATGAACAAAGTGAGAACGTTGGTTTCTGTATATGGTAAATTTGTATTCTGTCGTGTCTCTGATTATTAAAACAGAATGCAAATTTACCATATACAGAAAACCAACGTTCTCACTTTCATATATTCACTACTTTAGCTATCATGACAATACTATCAAGATAGGTCTAGCTAGCAACCTGTTCTTAAGAGCCTTACGAATTTGTTCCCCAGATTTCCTGGAAAAAGAATTTGAACTAATTCGCAAGCAACTTTCATCTTTAAAGTATCCTGACCATATAATTGAGAAAGCAATTCAAAAGCAAACGTAATTTTCTACCGACCCCCTAAAGACAAGACCAGAGACACACCCAACAATAAAATAAAAATTCCCCACCTGGAGACGATTAAGAGAGTAACTCACACCCTTGGGAAATCCAACCCTTTTGCATTTACCTAAATAAATTGGCTTACTTGTGACGAATCTCTTGGTATAAATACCACCTTTTCTGTAAACTTTTCTCATTCATATACCTGAGAGAGAGACAGCAGTCTCTGAAATATAGTACTTTTCTCTCTACATTTTGGTGTTTTTATGGGCTCCTTTTATTAGATGGAATTCTGTTGTTACAGAACACTTTTACCAGTCATATATATATATATATATATATATATATATATATATATATATATATATATATATATATATATATATATATAGAGAGAGAGAGAGAGAGAGAGAGAGAGAGAGAGAGAGAGAGAGAGAGAGAGAGAGAGAGAGAGAATTACGTAGGAGACGAAGTAAAAAAATGGCGATAAAAGGAATAAAAAGCCAGTGAAAGAATAAAACCAGTGTAAATTCTTTCGCTGAGATTTGCAAAGCGGCAGAACGAAAATGCAATCAATTATCACCACAAGAAAGGCCCTCCATCAGCAGCTGGGAATGTTACATTTCTATATCACCAAGTTAATTAAATTAAATAGGAATTCATTACAACCTCATACCTCCTGGTCCTAGTTTTAGGCAGTCTTTACAATGCAGTTTATTTGTTTAAATCATGATATTTACACAACTTGTAGAGATGTCAATTCCTATGGGAGTATGATTTAAGCAGCAGACACTATTTCCTCAACAGAAGAGTTGGAAGGTAGATTCGTTAATTTAAGAATTCATAAGAAGAGAAGTGGCCTAGATAGGAAACAAAATGGCCCACTAAAGCAAAATGTAAATACGATGAAAAGGAACAGATACTGATGTATACGACAACAGGTGACATAAGAGCTGAGTAAAATAAATACCACAAAGGGACAGATAACATGTTAGAACTTCTTCTAGAGCGTTTGCCAAATTCTGAAATGTCAGTAATAAGCGGGAGATAAGCAGAAAAGTTCTAAGTCGAGCTTTTCATAAAAACCGAAATTGTAGGAATGCCCAGAGGTACAAATATACTCAGCCTTTTGTCAGGAGATAAAACGGGACAAAAATTTAAATAAAAGTTTGAATGTATGAATTTAATCTTTTCAGTTCACATCACTTAAATCATTTTTCATATCATTTCTTGTCGTCTCTTTATGGGTGCTCGAAACTTTTCCACAAAGGGTCTCTGGCTCGCAGATTCTTTCCGCCATTGACAAGTGTCCGTGGCATGAGGCCAACTGTCAACAAACAGATCTCACATTCCCAACAAAGTGTCTAGCGAAGCGTGAGGTGCGGTGAATGAAAAAGGGAAAAAGAAGAAATGGATTATGGTTGACTTTTCCTTCATATTTGATTGATGAATGAAAGAATAGAAAAGTCAACAGTTCAGGTCATGAACCTTTCCCGGAAGGTGATTTTTTCTTAGTTTCCTTTCATTCATTTCTTTCCTCCCAATTACTGGTACCTAGTGAAAGATAGTAATTTTCGTCAGTGAACCTCAGATAGTGCACTGTACCCACCCGATAGCTGCCCCATTATTTTATCTTTCTTACAGCTTCCCACTGTCCAGCTTCTCATAACTAGTTACTTGTTAGTGCGGCTGTGGGGTTTTTCTCCTGATGCCACCTTTAGATCTTTGCCCTACCTCATTTATTTTCTGGATCTCTCTATTTTGGTGTCCAACCTCTCTAACTCCCTCTTTCCACTGTCATAAACGGCAAATGGTCGAAATTACCCTAGACGCTTGGATTGACAGCCTGATTATTATTATTATTATTATTATTATTATTATTATTATTATTATTATTATTATTATTATTTAGAAGATGAACCCTACTCATATGGAACAAGCCAACCAAAGGAGACATTATTGACTTGAAATTAAAGCTTCCAAAGAATATTGTGGTGTTCATTAGCAAGAAGCAACAGAAGGTAACTGGAAATGTAAAAAGAAGAGATCTCATTTATCGGGAAAAAAAAACAAAAATAAACAAACTAATGAATCGATATAAATGTAAGGAAAGTAATGGAATGAAAGGAGAATTGCATAAGGATAGTAATGTTTTGCATCTTTGCCAGAACTTCTGAAGTTCCAATCGCAAGACGTCCTCTGAAGGGAGACTTTTCCATAATATCAAAGCCAATTCTTGCCATAACAGATTTCTGACGGTGGAACAATTGTGGTAAAGTACCTCATGAATTTCAATCAGTGGCAGATCCGCCCCCAAGGGAAATGGTTATTTAAGGGTAATGTTTATTTATGGAAATGGTTACTTAGGGGAAATGTTTATTTATGGCTGATTTTCCTAATGGACTCATATTGATGATGCCATCATTTCTCTCAAACGGGTCTCCGAATTCTCAAAAATGCCACATTTTCACCGCCTTTTAATTTCTGGATTTTTCATTACCTTCATTGTGGTACTGAGTGGAAGTGTCATCTCGTGTGTAATTGCAGCATCGTTCAATATACTATATATATATATATATATATATATATAATATATATATATATATATATATATATATAATATAATATATATATATATATATATATATATATAATATATATATATATATATATATATATATATATATATATATATATATATATATATATATATATATAAATGTTTGTGTGTGTGTAAATTCATCTACAGGTGACGAGGGACGTATAGGAAAAATAAAGATGAAAGAAAGTTTTGATGTCAATAATTTTTTTCTTATCCTTTTTCATCCATTTAACCTTTGACACATGAGTTCCGCATTGGACATTGACAATTTCTCAGGTATGGTATATAATTCTCTCTCTCTCTCTCTGGCCGTATCCAGAAATCATACGATCGCATTTGTCAATACGAAGGCGATCGCGGTAGTATGGTCTCAAACGAAGGGTTGTCGTGGTATCCAGAAATCGTACGACGGCCGAACTCCCATCGCATTGCCTCACTGGTTAAACAGGCTTACCAACATATGCGATTACTGGGAATGAAATGACTGGAATCGATGATTACAAGGCTGTTTCAGTATCATAGACAATTTCTTTTATTACCATAATGCTAAATTAAAATGGCTTTATGTCTTTATTATTTATTATAAAAAGATACTAAATATCTGTAGTATATTTTGTATACTTGATATAGGCTGTACTGATTTTGGCGCGGAAATCTGAACAAACAGTTACCGCTAGCAATCTACGCAACTCACCAAGTTACGAAGATACCGGAATATGGAGCGTGCACCCCAAGTAGCTGATTCTCAGCGTTTAATGCTGCTTAATTTGATAAAGGAACATGAGAGTGTTATCAACGACCGATCGACGGGAATAGAACTTTGGAGAGAAAACGTCAGGCATGGCAAGAAATTACTTGAAGTTCAACGCCATGTATCCAGACCAACCCTCCACGGTCATCAAAGCAGGTCAAGCGCTGTTTCGACCACGTAAAACGCAAGTAAGGATGCATTTTTGTTTTGCAATTGTAGTCAGAGCAATTTAGGCCGCTGGGGGCAAAATGGTTTGTAAACTGTTAGTTAGTTAAAAGATATTTATGCTATGAAGGCCTAGGCCAGTGCTGCTTGTTCAATTGTTAGCACTACTCAATCATCAGGCTAGCCTAGCGTAGCTAATCCAAGGAACACCATTTTATCATCTAAAGTTGTTATTATTATATATATATGGTATTATCTTCAAATAAATAGAATGGAGCATAGTAGAATAGGTTGGATAAGGCTATGCTAACCAAATCATAGGGGGTGTGAGGGGGTGCCCTAGGAAAGGTTAGGTTAGTAATGTCTAGCTTATTACATAAGCAGTTGGTGTATCAGGCATTAGATATGTATAATTTGATATGGATTTTTAATGTCTATCATAGGAAATTTGGGTAATATTCTAATTTAGGTTTAGAATACCTATGTGAGGATCTTACAATTTCCTGGTGGATAGAAGGGCTAGAGCACACAGCATTTTTAATCGTATTTTTAATGGGTTGATTTGCAAATAAATTAAACATTCATTAGCTTACAGCCAGTTTATTACTGTAAAAATTGATGGTAAAACTTTGGCTATTTTTCTTATGGGTAGCTATATGAGATTTAACGAAGTATGAATACTTTATTACCCTAACATGTGAAACCAGCTTGCAAACTGGTCCCAGTTATTGTTTTTAAAAGATTAACCAACATTTGAGATCTTGGCTCTTGTCTGTAGGTGTCAAATGATTTGGAGAGGCAACACCTGAAATAGGCTTAGCCCCCCCCCCCCCCCCTTTTTTTTTTTTTTTTTTTTTTTTTTTTTTTTTTTTTTATTGAGTTTCACATGTAGGCTAGCATGTCTGGAGCCTGAAGACTGCACAATGCCTACCAGTCTTGGCTATGACAAATTGTTGCAGCTATGTGAACTGCTCAGGCTAGGCTACATTAACTCAAGTGGTATTAGGGGAAAAAACGGAGTGGACTAGGTGATCCACTCTTGCCCTCTTGTTGATCCACTCTCCAAAAAAGTACTTTTGCTAACTTCGAAAGGAGAGTAAAGGTCTTGAGGTGTTGCTCCCACCACCGATGACTCATGACTGGTGCCCATCTCCAGTGTCAGGACGTGTTTAAAGTACTTTTTTCGGAGGGTGATCAACAAGCGGGCAAGACTGGATTAGCTAGGCCACTTGGTTGTTTCCCTTATTATGCTTTATAATGTGCAGCCAACATTTCCAGCTACATAAAGACACATTATTTTCTTAAGTGCTCATTAATACTTGTGTAATGCTCAAATGACTTTTCTTTTGAATTCATCATGTGACAGATGTTTTAACTCATTATTCTGGAGGTGGAAGAGAAGCTCACAGGATGGTAGGCTTTTTGTTATATTTTTAAATTTCAATACAATCTATTTTTTAAAGTCACAGTTGTTAGAATATATTAGAAAACCAATGGGAAAACATATTTTTATTCTAATATATATATTTTTTTACTAGAGTGAAGCAGGAAGATGCTGCTGTCAAGAAAAAGCTATGCAGAACTGGTGGTGGTTCTCCACCAGATCTTCGAAACCACTCAGAAGAGTTTGTGATAGCTGCATCGCTGATGACAGAAGAATTGGTCATGGATAAAGACGTTTTTGAAACATTTCATCCAGTTGATGAAACAGGAGAGCCCATACATGATGTTAAAATAAGTAAGTACTCTGATGTTTTCAAGAATGAAATTGATAATATAGTGAACCTTCAACTTTTTTCTGGCCATTACATTCTACCTGTCTGAAAAGTTTGTAGTGGCTTGGGGGAAAGCAAAATGGTTATGTTTTTTATTAATGATGACTGGTTTAAGATAACATTTCAATGCTTTATGACCCTAAAGGTTCCAGCACTTGTATACTCAGTTTTAGAAGTATGTACTGCAGAAGAGATTTACATCTAAGGTGCTGTAGATCATTATTTATTTTTTACCTAATATTTTCAGGTATTACGGAGCCACTGCCTTTCAACCTCTCATTTGCCTTCAACCTCAGCACAATCAGAAAGTGGTGTTTCGTCTAATCATGATCAAGGTCCACATTCCTAATCGTCAGCTACGTCATCACCGTCTTCAATGGAACACTTAATTTTTAAAACCCCATAGTTCCCTATGAATCTTCCCGTCCCTTCAACGCCTATTGTAACTCCAGGCAGAACTTCACCAAAATTGCGCAACACATCACGGGACGGTATCTCCTAAATACCTCGGTCCTTCTACACCCACAGAGGAAGCACATTCTTCACCCAAAAAAATTGAAGTTAGACGATGCATACATCAAGTGTAGGGAAAGACAAGAGGAACTGCATCATCTCAGAATGGAAAATGAAAAGGAGCACATATAATGGCCAAAAAAGAGCATGAACAAAAGGTGAAATTAATTAACAATATGATGAATTTCTGGATGAAATGACTCATCAGCAATGACTGTGTTTGCTAAATTGAATGCTTTTCTTGACAGTGCAAAATCTGCCTATGAAGCAATGCGCAACTCATATGATAAAGTAAAGTAGGTATTGGTTGTTGGTTGGTTTATGGAATTTACCCTTATTGCTAGGGTTACAGTAGTGTTATTTCCATAGATCAAGTTGTTTTTGCTTTTAGGAGAGAAAAATGACTCCACTGATAGTGTGTTTGTTAAATGAAGGTTTCATCATATGGTCAGCAATTAACTTTATCATTTCTGTAATGCTGAATGGCCATAGTTGCCCCATTGATTGGCATTATGCTAAATTCCATAAACCAAACAACCCCATTTCATATTTTTCTTTGCTGTGATTTAGTGTAGTATATTTTATTTTTTACCTATGGTATATGAAGGTGCTCTCATGAATCAGGTGTTCCTATTTGTAAGTTTAGTTAATTGATACCAAACAGTACAATGTATACTTCCAAATAATCATTTCTTAGTTTGTATGCTGTTACATAGGTTTAATATGTCCATTTGCATCGTGATATTAGGTATTATATAATACTGTAGTGCTTTAATGAATCTGATGATAAGTGAAATTAGGTATCGAGTATCATATATGTCCATTTGCATCTTGATATTAGGTATCATATTATTTTCATGAATCTGATAAGTGAATTAGGTATTGAGTATCATGCATTACATTGTTTACTTCGAAATTATATTTTCTGAATTGGTAGCCTATGCTGTGATAGGGATAATATGTACACAGGATATTTATCAGTTTAGAACTTATTAGGGCTATTTTATATTTTATTGTCCCCCTTATTACTTTGGCCATATTTTTATGATATATTTACTTAAAGATTGCCCTCACCTTCTGCAGGACACTGGCTCTTGCATTGGCAGCCCGTTATGATATAATTCTTAAACCAATGTTTTCTGAATAATGTATATTGGACATCATAAGTAAAGGTCTAAATAATGGTGCTATGATTTGACCTGAACCACAGGTCCAGATAGCTATGATTTAACCTGAATCACAAGTTGTATTCAAATTTTTTTTATCACCATTTTCATCTAGCAAGTACAACAGTTTGTGTCTTTCTCAGGGTGTCAGATTGACAACTATGGTAGTAAGAGTTCCTGAATAAATCTTTTATGTTAAAAAATAATATTTATCCTTTCAGTCAATTCTAGTAATCTAGAATGAATTACCTCTTTTTAACTATAGATTGCTTTTGCCATTGAATATTTTTTTCAGGATGAACCAGAAAATAAGTAAAATAAATCCATTAGTGTACCTTTTTAAAGGCAGACATGTAAGTTATATTTTCATATCTCATTAAGTCGATAAGAAGTGTATTTTCATTTTCTTGGTATCGTGTTCAATTTACCTATGGCATACAGCTGTTAGCTCTGACAAAGCAGTCTTTGGTTAATGTGTTATCACTTTATTCAATTCATATGGTTCTTAAATAATGCAAGTAATAAGATTATAGATTTATTGTTATTAAGTGCAAATTAGCAGGACTGGGGTTCCTTGCACTACTTTAAACCAAATTAACAGAAAATAAATATAGCTAAACTTAAGAAAAACTTGTCAAGAATGTGGGCCCTACATTGAGCTCCTTGGATATTGTCAGCTCTTTCAATGATACCCACATCAGGATCATCCAATTCAAGATTTTCTTCATCCTGTTTGTTATTGCACAATTATGAAGGACTGCATAAGCATTATTATGTTCTTAGTATTATTCCTTAGTTCTGACTGGTATTGATAACACTGCAAACCTTTATTTAAGCAGTCCCTCTGGCACGTTTTTATAAGATTGCGAGTTTTGATGTGCGCATCATTATAACGTCTATGTTTATGTGTAGTATTTGCCAGCAAGAAATGGTGTCCATTATAAGAACGGCTTGGATAATCACTCTCTCCAACAAACACCTCTATACATGCCCGACTCTAGGCTCTGTTAGTCTTGAAGTAGAAAATATTCTGGAGTCATGAGCACTGCTTGGCCAATTTACAATTACGTTAGTGAACCTTAAAGAAGCAGATACATACAACCATGACATTTATAGAAAAGGGGTTTTTGGGTTTTTCTGCACCAGTAAAATTCTGCATCAGGACCTCCTGGACTCTTTATAGGTACAAATGTGTAACATCCACACAGCCTATCTACACCAGGCATTCCAGCTATTTGTGATAACTCCATCATCATTTGTTCTCATCCTGTGGAGTTGGGAATTTGATAAATTATTGTGCAAGGATGGCAATAGCAGCATAAACATCCATAAGGCACCTCGACACTACTCTGGGCCATATCTGAACAATCCCAATGTCTACTGGAAATTTCCATTGCCATGTACCTTAAGGTTACCAAAAATAAAAAATTGATTACGTGGAGGAATTAGTTTGTTTTCCTGGTAAAGAAATAAAAGAAAAACAACTGTAATATACTGCATCACTATTACTGTCATCAGCCAAACTTTTCATAACTAAAGTAGTAAGTATCCCTCTAAACACAACAGGAAGGAAAACTGTTCAAGCTGGAAAATAAATTAGTTACTTAAATTCATAAAATAAATAAGGAGTAATATGATAAAGACTGAAAAAAAAACATTGTCCAGGAAAACTCACTGATTATTATAGTAGTGGTAATATTACTAACTACACTGTAACCCCGATTAGATAGCAGTAACTATATACCCAAGGGTACCAATAAGGAAAGCAGCCCAGGGAAAAAGTGAGGATAGAATATGTATAATAAAAAGAAAAAATACAATATAAAATCAACACTGTATAGCTACTAAAGTGCTGTGATTACTTGCATAGATGAGACAGGAAGAATGCTGAAAATGCGAGACCTATTTAGAGGAGGGAGGTTTAAAAGGCAGTAGAATGTGAAATTTGAAAAGGCAGCTGGAATGTATGGCATAAATGATTAAAGGCTGAAATTGTGAAGGGAGATTGTAGTAAGACTAGATGACCTAATTCTGCAATTTAGCATGAGGCAAAGTAAGGTAACCTAACCTAAGGATTCTGTGGGGGAGGGTTAGTGACCAGTAACTGGTGCCTGATTCATAGAGTTTGCTGTCAGATCTAGCCTCAAGCATCAGCTGCTGGTGCAGATAAGTTTTCTAGGCCCTTTATTTATTTTTTTCCCTTTTCCTCTTTCTGGAGTCCATTTTGACCTTGTGCTTCCTTATTCTTATTAAGTTTTTCTGGTGCTAAATGTCAAAACAGTTTTCATTGTTTGGCTTTTGACCAAAAATTTCATATTGAACATACACAAAAAATGAAATGGAAATTGAAATTTGAAATTTTCCCTGTATTAAAAAAAACGAAGGAAAAAGCTAAATAAATAGTGTTTCTAAATGTTCAATACATACATATATATACACAAGTGCCTTGGATATACCAACCTCTTTTGTTTCAGAGATTAGGTAACAGATTCTATTCTCTACAATTCAGGGGACAGTTCCTTTGAAAGTCTGTATCGCTGTTTGAAACTTTTTCTGAGTAAAAGATAAGATGAGGTGGTATTTAATTTTTGTTTCGCCGCCTCTGCCTGTTTACTTACGGATGCATATTTCAATCAGGTGGAGGCCCAGCAGGAAATGAACACAGCATTCCAAGATGGTTTTTTGGTATCTTGGTATTTAACCTAACGGAAATACTGAAAATTCCTTCAATAAATATATCAATACAGAGAGAGAGAGAAATACTTCTCTCCGTAACTGAACTAGAATTTTTATTAGCCTGTCAAAGTCAGTAATATAGCTTACCACTATAGCTATACCTAGATTTGACAATTCACTACCTGTGAAAGCCATGCATCCATAAGTATTGGTAGCCCACTACCATAGGCAATTAGCTTCATTTTTTTTTTTTTTAAAGGGTTGGGCAATGTCATTTTAGTATCATATGGAACCTAGCCTAGTCATTCACACTGTCCATACTTTCTAATTTATTACAACAGCATACGTGGAATTTCACGCTTGCATCACCACCCGCCTAGCCTACTTGTAGCTTCAAGTGGCTGTTCTGATTTTAACTTTCTTGGGCAATATAACACTACCACATTAAGGATTTCTAGATGTATACCAATTAAAAACGTAATTCTGTATTATAAAGGAAAACTCTAAACACATCACGAAGCCTATTTTGAAGAAAAAAAGAATTCCAACAGAGGTGATTGACCGGTTACGATGAGCTCGAATTCATCCTCGTCGGCATTTAGGGCAAGCAAAGACTTCTTAAAGTATTAATTTCAAGATCTTTGTTGTGCTGTTATTCATGTCTTTTTAACCACAAATTGTTTCGTATTTTCGATAGACATTGTTGATGAGTCACTTTGGTAAATGTTTAGTTTTTAATGTAGAGTTAAATTTATATTCTTATAATTCCTGCCATCGCAAGGGGTACCCATGCGACGCGTCGCTCACTATGGTTCCAAATTACATCGTTAAATGCGAAGGCCTGCGTATGTTCGTGTGGTTTCTGGATACGGCAAGACATGACGATCGCATACAAAGACCGTCGTATGATTTCTGGATACGGCCCTCTCTCTCTCTCTCTCTCTCTCTCGCTCTCTCTCTCTCTCTCTCTCTCTCTCTCCATGCATGATCGGGAAACTCTGTAATTCTACTTAAACTGAAATAGCGTCAGTAAACCTTCGAAAAAAGAAAAAAGGAAAATGAAAAAAAATCTTAAACATGGGCCGGCCATGAAGGCGAATATATACTGTGTCGCTGCCTCCTCCTTCTCCGTCTCCGAAAAAATGGAGAATAAAGGATGAAGTAACTTGAGAGACTCACTTATAAAACCTTTTATGCCTCACTTTCTTCGGTGATTTTACTCCGGTTAAAACCCCGGTTCTCTCTCTCCTCTCGCGTTTCTCAAGGGTCGTTATTTTTTTGGGGCCTTTATTTTTTTATTTTTTAATTTTATTTATTTATCTATTTTTTTTATTTGTACCAAGAGGCGTAGGCTGGAATTATTCTAATTCCAGAATTCTCACTTTGGTTAAAACAAATGTTAATATCACGGGTTAAAAAATGGACATTTTTATTTATAGTCGTTTATCGATTTTGCTTGTGGAATGTATATAAGGAATCCTGGAATTTTCAATAAGTTGAAAACTTTATCGTGCTGATATTTCTCTCTCTATAGTTTTCCTTGGAATTGGAATATAAAATTGAGAGCGAAAGCCAAGCGTTGGGAAATATGAGGTCATTCATTGGTGATAGGGAAACTAAGAGTAAAGAAGGTCTTGAAGGTGTGATATGATGTTAAACCTCAGGAAAGGGTGGAAAGCAAGAATGGAAGAAGAAATAAGAACGGAGGTACAGTAAAAAGAAATGAAAGGGTTGCAGCCAGTGGCCGAAGGGATGCTGTACAGAACGTTAAAGTAATGGTTGACGACGCTAACCGCTCTCCCCCCCCCCCCCCCCCCCCCCCCCCATTTCTCTCTCTCTCTCTCTCTCTGCAGAGCCGAAGTTTTCCTTTAACAAAGACTTCTGAAAGATACTAAAGATCATCTAAGAAATACGAAGTTGAATTAACTTTTTTTTTTTTCCCACTTTTTTTCGGTAAACAGTCTGCTGACAATCAAACCTCTGTTTAGATTAAAACTGAATAAAAAAAAAAATATTCTTTTTTATTTCTCGATATTTCCTTTACGTGCTAAGTTAGATATAACTTCAGAAGTGTCCTGTTACATCAATATAATAAATAATAATAATAATAATAATAATAATAATAATAATAATAATAATAATAATGAGAAGCAGACCCTCTCTCAAGCATACTTTATTAAAAGTAATGGCTACTTTCACTTGTAGACGCTGCTGAAGTAGCCATTACTGTTAATAATAATAATAATGATAATGCTCATATGAATAAAATAATAATAATAATATAATAATAATAAATAATAATAATAATAATAATAATATGAGAAACAAACCACAGTTATGTAAATGTACATATATTTAAATTTCAATATATGTCATTTACATAATTGGTTTTGTTTCTCCATTTGAAGACTCGTACTACTATGAGGAATTTTTATTTTTAATAATAATAATATAATAATAATAATAATAATAATAATAATAATAATAATAATAATAATAATAATAATAATAATAATAACAATAATAATAATAATAATAATAATAATAATAATCAACAGAAATCGAAAATAAGTAAGATAAAGGAAAGAGCTCCCCAACAAACTTGTTAACAATTCCTCCACCAACATGACGCCGCCCTTGGAAATGGCCGTAACCCAACAAGTGTTGAGCACAAGAACTAAAAGCAAAGATGATAATGGACCGGATCGCATTTGTCAATACGAAGGCGATCGCGGTAGTATGGTCTCAAATGAAGGGTTGTCGTGGTATCCAGAAATCGTACGACGGCCGAACTCCCATCGCATTGCCTCACTGCTTAAACAGGCTTACCAACATATGCGATTACTGGGAATGAAATGACTGGAATCGAAGATTACAAGGCTGTATCAGTATCATAGACAATTTCTTTTATTACCATAATGTTAAATTAAAATGGCTTTATGTCTTTACTATTTATTATAAAAAAGGTACTACATATCTGTAGTATTATTTTGTATACTTGATATTGGCTGTCCTGATTTGGCGCGGAAATCTGACAAACTGTCCACCGCAAGCAATCTACGCAACTCACCAAGATACGAAGAGATCGGAATATGGAGCGTGCACCCCCAGTAGCTGATTCTCAGCGTTTAATGCTGCTTAATTTGATAAAGGAACATGAGAGTGTTATCAACGACCGATCGACGGGAAGTAGAAACTTTGGAAAGGAAACGTCAGGCATGGCAAGAAATTACTTTGAAGTTCAACGCCATGTATCCAGACCAACCTCCACGGTCATCAAAGCAGGTCAAGCGCTGTTTCGACCACGTAAAACGCAAGTGGGATGCATTTTTGTTTTGTAATTGTAGTCAGAGCAAATTTAGGCTGCAGGGGCTAAATGGTTTGTAAACTGTTAGTTAGTTAAAAGATATTTATGCTATGAAGGCCTAGGCCAGTGCTGCTTGTTCAATTGTTAGCACTACTCACATCAGGCTAGCCTAGCGTAGCTAATCCAAGGGAACATCATTTTATCATCTAAAGTTATTATATATAAATATATTATCTTCAAATAAATAGAATGGACCATAGAATAGGTTGGGTAAGGCTATGCTAACCAAATCATAGGGGTGTGGAGGGGTGCGTCTAGGAAAGGTTAGGTTAGTAATGTTCTAGCTTATTACAAAAGCAATTGGTGTATCAGGCATTAGGTTTGTATAATTTGATATGGATTTTTAATGTCTATCATAGGAAATTTGGGTAATATTCTAATTTAGGTTAGAATACCTATGTGGAGGATCTTACAATTTCCTTGGGTGGATAGAAGGGCTAGAGCACACAGCACTTTTATCGTATTTTAATGGGTAGATTTGCAAATAAATTAAAAACATTTATTAGCTTACAGCCAGTTAATTACTGTAAAAAATTAATGGTAAAACTTTGGTGGCTATTTTTCTTATGGGTAGCTATATGAGATTTTCCGAAGTATAAATTACTTTTTTACCGTAACGTGTGAAACCAGCTTGCAAACTGGTCCCAGTTATTGTTTTTTAAAAGATTAAGCCAACATTTGAGATCTTGGCTCTTGTATGCAGGTGGTCAAATGATTTGGAGTAGGCAACACCTGAAATAGGCTAGCCCCCCTTTAATTTTTTTTTAATTGAGTTCACATGTAGGCTAGCATGTCTGGAGCCTAATGACTGCGTCCAATGCTACCAGTCTTGGCTACGACAGATTGTTGCAGCTATGTGAACTGCTCAGGCTAGGCTACATTAACTCAAGTGGTATTATGGAAAAAAACCGAGTGGACTAGGTTGATCCACTCTTGCCCGCTTGTTGATCCACTCTCCGAAAAAGTACTTTTGCTTACTTCGAAAGGAGAGTAGAGTTTTTTGAGGTGTTGCTCCCACCACTGATGACTCATGACTGGTGCCCATCTCCAGTGTGGCAGGACGTGTTAAAGTACTTTTTACGGAGGGTGGATCAACAAGCGGGCAAGACTGGATCAGCTAGGCCACTCAGTTGTTTCCGTATTATGCTTTATAATGTGCATGCAGCCCACGTTTCCAGCTACATAAAGGTCACATTATTTTCTTAAGTGCTCATTTAATACTTGTGTAAATGCTCAAATTACTTTTCTTTTGAATTCAATCATGAGACAGATGTTTTAACTCATTATTCTGGAGGTGGAAGAGAAGTACACAGGATGGTAGGCTTTTTGTTATATTTTTAAAATTCATTACAATCTATTTTTAAAGTCACAGTTGATAGAATATATTAGAAAAACCAATGGGAAAGCATTTTATTCTAATACATATTTTTTTTTACTAGAGTGAAGCAGGAAGATGCTGCTGTCAAGAAAAAGCTATGCAGAACTGGTGGTGGTCCTCCACCAGATCTTCTGAAACCATTCAGAAGAGTTTTGTGATAGCTGCATCGCTGATGACAGAAGAATTGGTCATGGATAAAGACGTTTTGAAACATTTCATCCAGTTGATGAAACAGGAGAGCCCGTACATGATGTTTAAAATAAGTAAGTACTCTGATGTTTTCAAGAATGAAATTGATAAAATAGTGAACCTTCAACTTTTTCTGGCCATTACACTCTACCTGTCTGAAAAGTTGTAGTGGCTTGGGAAAGCAAAATGGTTATGTTTCTATTAATGATGACTGGGTTTAAGATAACATTTCAAATGCTGTATGACCTTAAAGGTTCCAGCACTTGTTATACTCAGTTTAGAAGTACTGCAGAGGAGATTTACATCTAAGGTGCCGTAGATCAATTATTTATTTTACCTAATATTTTCAGGTATTACGGAGCCACTACCTTCAACCTCAGCACTATTTTCAGGTATTACGGAGCCACTACCTTCAACCTCAGCACTATTTTCAGGTATTACGGAGCCACTGCCTTCCAGTTCAGCCTCTCATTTGCCTTCAACCTCAGCTCAATCAGAAAGTGGTGTTTCGTCTAATCATGAATCAAGATCCACATTCCTTAATCGGTCAACTACGTCATCACCGTCTTCAATGGAACACTTAATTTTTAAACCCAGAGTTCCCCATGAAACTTCCCGTCCTTCAACGCCTATTGTAACTCCAGCAGAACTTCACCAAAATTGTGCAAATCATCACGGGAAGTATCTCCAATACCTCGGTCTTCTACACCCACAGAGGAAGCACATTCTTCACCAAAAAATTGAAGTTGGACGATGCACACATCAAGTGTAGGGAAAGACAAGAGGAACTGCATCATCTCAGAATGGAAAATGAAAAGGAGCAACATATAATGGCCAAAAAAGAGCATGAACTAAAGGTGAAATTAATTAACAATATAAATGAATTTGTGGATGAAATGCACTCATTCAGCAATGACTGTGTTTGCTAACTTGAATGCTTTTCTTGACAGTGCAAAATCTGCCTATGAAGCAATGCGCAACTCATCTGAATAAACTAGGTATTGGTTGTTGGTTGGTTTATGGAATTTAGCCTTATTGCTAGGGTTACAGTAGGTGTTATTTCCATAGATCAAGTTGTTTTGCTTTTAGGAGAGAAAAATGACCTCCATGATAGGTGTGTTTGTTAAATGAAGGTTTCACATCATGGTCAGCAATTTACTTTATTATTTCTGTAATGCTGAATGGCCATATTTCTGAAATGCTTGAATGGCCATAGTTGCCCCATTTATTGATTGGCATTATGCCTAAATTCCATAAACCAAACCAACCCCATTTCATATTTTTCTTTGCTGTGATGTAGTGTTAGTATATTTTATTTTATACCAATGGTATATGAAGGTGCTCTCATGAATCAGGTGTTCCTATTTGTAAGTTAGTTAATTGATACCAAACAGTACAATGTATACTTCCAAATATTCATTTCTTAGTTTGTATGCTACAAGCTATGTCCATTTGCATTGTGATATTAGGTATTATATAATAGTGCTTTAATGAATCTGATGTTAAGTGAAATTAGGTATTGAGTATCATATATGTCCATTTGCATCTTGATATTAGGTTATTATATTATTTTGATGAATCTGATGTTCAGTTGAAACTAGTATCGAGTATCATACATTACAAGGTTTATTTCGAAATTATATTTTCTGAATTGGTAGCCTATGCTGTGATAGGGATAATAGTAATAACAGGATAATTTATCAATTAATCAGTGTTTAGAACTTATTAGGGCTAGTATAATATTTTTATTGTCAATCTTATTACTTTTGCCATATTTTCATGATATTCTTACTTAAAGATTGCCCTCGCCTTCTGCAGGACACTAGCTCTTGCATTGGCAGCCCGTTATGATATAAACCAATGTTTGCGAAAATAATGATATTAGACATCATAAGTAAAGGTCTAAATAATGCAGTTATGATTTGACCTGAACCACAGGTCCAGATAGCTATGATTCAACCCAAATCACAAGTTTTATTCAAATTTTTTTTTTTTTTTTTATCACCATTTTCATCTTACAAGTACAAGTCTTGTCTTTCTCATGGGTGTCAGATTGACAACTATGGTAAGAGTTCCTGAATAAATCTTTCTTACGTTAAAAATAGTATTATCCTTTATCCTTTCAGTTAATCCTAGTAATCTAGAATGAAATACCTCTTTTTAACCATAGATTGCTTTTGCCATTGAATATTTTTTTCAGGATGAACCAGAAAAAATAAATATAATAAATCCATTAGTGTACCTTTTTAAAGGCAAACGGTGCAAGTTATTATTTTATTTTTATTTCATTAAGTCAATAAGAAGTGTATTTTCATTTTCTTGGTATCGTGTTCAATTTACCTAGCACATACACCTGTTAGCTCTTGACAAAAGCATTCTATGGTTAATGTGTTGTCACTTCATTCAATTCAAATTTAAATGGTTCTTAAAATAATGCAAGTAATAAGATTATATAGATTATTATCAAAGTGCAAATTACCAGAACTGGGGGTTCCGTTGCCCAACTACTTTAAAACCTAATTAACAGAAAAATAAATGCATAATCTATTTAAACTTAAAAAAACTCAACAATGTGGGTCCCTACGTTGAGCTCCCTGGAATTGTCAGCTCTTTCAATGATACCCACATCAGGATCATCCAATTCAAGATTTTCTTCATCCTGTAGAGGTATCCTGTTTGTTATTGCACAATTATGAAGGACTGCATAAGCAATTATTATGTTCTTAGTATTATTCAACTTAGTTCTGACCGGTATTGATAACACTGCAAACCTTTATTTAAGCAGTCCTCTGGCACGTTTTATAAGATTGCGAGTTTTGATGTGCGCATCATTATAACGTCTATGTTTATGTGTAGTATTGCCAGCAAGAAATGGTGTCATTATATAAGAACGGCTTGGATAATCACTGTCTCCCAACAAAACACCTCTATACATGCCCGAACTCTAGGCTCTGTTAGTCTTTGAAGAGAAAAATATTCTGGAGTCATGAGCACTGCTTGACCAATTTACAATTACGTTAGTGAACCTTAAAGAAGCAGTACATACAACCATGACATTTATAGAGAAAGGATTTTTCTGCACCTGTAAAATTCTGCATCAGGACCTCCTGGACTCTTTATAGGTAC
>NC_087211.1:8160268-8170268 GCF_015104395.2 Macrobrachium nipponense | reverse complement strand
CCACCAACAATTTCTTCAACTTCAAGAGTTCAAGCGAAGATGCGATGCGTTACTATCCTGAAGCAATTTGCCTTTTATTCTTATAATAATTTACTCACATTTATATCTATTTATTTTTGAGTTCGTTCATTTATTTTTTTAATGGGTGATTTCTTTCTGTACTTCTCATTACCTTTCTGTTACTTCTTTATAATGTACACCATAATATCCTTTGGAAGCTTGTTCCATATGAATAGGAGTCGTCCTCTGAATAATAATAATAATAATAATAATAATAATAATAATAATAATAATAATAATAATAATAATACGTAAATTAATATATTTTTTAGATCACTAGGGTTTTCTTTAATATTTTTTTTAAAAGTCACTAGGGTTTTGTTTATTATCTAAAGTGCGAACAGTTTTGTTTCCGTTACTAACTCATAAAATTTTGCAGAGCTATCTAATCAGACCTTGTGTTTCATAAGAAATTTTCTCAATCCTGACAGCCATTTTTTTTCATACTTTTCCAGCAAAATTTTGATTTTCTTTTCTGGCGCAACTCATAGGAAAACTCCAACAACTTGAAAAGAGGCTTACACAGATAGATATTCACAAAAAGAGGAAAAAAAAAGTAAAAGCAGATCCAGTAACATTTTGTTTTTCAACCCTGATCAGGTCTGAGAGGCGAGAGAGATGTCACAGTCAGCGGCAAGCCAATTGGATCCCTCAATCTTTCCTCAATTGTCTGCGACTTCTCTCATCTCCTCCTTCCTACTCCTCCTCCTCTCCTCTGCCTCCCTCCTCCTCCTCACTCCTCCTCCTCCGTTGAGGTTTGGAAGGAGCCCTGAACAGGGAGGCTTATGATTTTGTTCCCGCTTTCAGAATTCAGGAATCCGTTCATGAAATCAAATATTATTTAGGATAATATTTCAGTGCGATAATGTATACAGTAGTGCATCGTTTTGACCACTTTTTTATGACTTCTTTATGAAGTTTCCATTACGGCTGAAATGGTGTTCGAGAAAACAATTTGTTGTTATTATTATTATTATTATTATTTTATTATTATTATTATTATTATTATTATTATTATTATTATTATTATTATTATTATTATTCAGAAGATGGACACTATTCATATGGAACGCCAACCACAGAGATCACTTATTAAAAAATAAAGTAATAAATTAACAAATTAATAAACAGGAAAACATAAATAAGTAACAAGGGATAGATGTTTCACACCTGTTGATGTGGAGTTCCTAAGGCTTATTTTTGAACCCAAATGGATACATAGAAAAAATGCAACTTGTTGGTTTGTAGATCATATAAAACTTGCATTAGTAAACTCCATGAAATTCAGTATGTAGATTTTCTTGTCTTACCAATATATACTAAAGATTAAGGTCAGTTTCATTACTAATAAATGAAAATAGTCAAACGTTCAGGTCAGTCAAACACATCCATTATTTCCCGAAAGGTGAACTTTCCTCTCCTCTGATACGGATAGAAATAAGAATGTCCTCACTCCCTGAGAAATTAGGGATCACATTCATTCCCGTTCATCGCACTCCTAAATTGAAATGGAGTTCTTTTATTACAGCTGGAATTTATAGCGTTAATTGATAATAAGGTGAATCATTTCCCCAAGAGAATTATCGCTCCTGGAATCGGGAATCAGAACGCCTCGTAGATCAGGGGAATAATTAAAATACTGCCAACCATTTGCATTTCAGTGGTCATTCCCGAAGTGGACGATGACACTTGCCATTGATCAGGACGCGAATGTACTTCGCAGTCATCATCTTCAACGAATTATATAATTGTGTAAGTTGTCGTATTATTTGTCATACGAAGGATGAAATATTTTCATCAAGTAATTAGATGCATTGCATTACTATCCTCAAACAATTCTCCTCGTACTATGATAATTTATTTACTTTTTTTTATCTAATTATTTAATAATTAGGTATTTTTTATTTTCTCTCATATATACGCTCATATATACACACACACACATATATAGGCCAAGCTCTGGGCCCCATGAGGTCACTCGGCACTAAAAGGGAAATTCAGAGTAAAGAAGGTTTGAAAGGTGTAACAGGAGGTAAACCTCGAAGCAGTTGCACCATGAAACAACTGTTAGGGGAGGGCTGGGGAAAGTAAGATGGATGAAAGAGAATACGAGCGGAGGTACAGTGAAAGAAATGAAAGGGGTTGCAGCTAGGGGCCTAAGGGACGCAGCATACAACCTCAAGTAATACCTGCGGTGTATTACTGCGTGAGGTTCACTTCCAGTCCCATCCCTCTACGGGGAAGTGATTCATCCCTTGAACAGAAGAAGCAAAGCCAACCTCTCGTGAGTAATGGAATAGGACTTTTTCTCTTATATGGAAACATGATTATAAAATGGCCTGTTGAAGTTATTTAGCAATGTGGATACCAACGATGGCATTTCCATAATGAACAGAATTCAGAAATGGTCCGACTGGATGACAATTCCAAGAAACCAACTCAGTCAGCAGTAAATAAACTCTGCCTGCGATTGTAGGTTTTTATGTTTTTTAATCAGAAAAAAAGGTTAATTAGATCGAAGTAAAAGAATGGTACGAAATCTCTGTCATGCAATGTCTGTCTGCATTGCTTGTTCCTCTCTGGAAAAAGTTACGATGAATCTCGCAAGTCTTGTTATGTATAAGAACTGCTAACGATTATCCATATTTTTGCAAAGTCCAAATGTTTGATATTCGTAATATATTGATGTTCCATTATTCATAAACTCTGGCTTTTTTTTTCATTTTATTCCTAAGCGGATGTTTCTTCCGCTATATATATGAACGAAAGTTAAGTATATATTATATAATATATATATATATTATACATATATATATATATATATATATATATATATATATATATATATGTATATATATATATATATACATATAACATATATATATAAAATATTATATATAATATGATATATATATATATATATATATATAATATATATATATATATATATGTATATATATATATAAATACATATACTATAATATATATATATATATATATAGATATATATATATATATATATACATATATATATATATATATATATATATATATATACTATATATATATATAATATATATAATCATATATATCTATATTTATATTATATATATATATATATATGAATTAGTGTGCGTGTGCGTTTGTGTGTATATGCCCCAGTTGTGCATGTTACCATGAATAAAAAAAAATCGTCTCTACAAGAATATGGACGGCCAAAATTGAAGAGAATAACATCCGGTTTGATATTTTCACAAGAAAGCAATTTCCACCTCTCTCTCAAGGACTCCACATATCCTTTAAATAGGACACATCCTCCTTCCTTCCTTGAGTCCTGGGACAATTAGGATAACCTCAGGACCGTTCGGCCTGAGGACAGCTTTTCCATCCATTCATTCCTTTCCTTCCTTTAAAAGGACCCTCAGGATGCGATTGAGGTCCAGGAGAAGAATATCATTCTCTCACCATCTCCGCTTTCGATGGTGTCATGATGAGTTCTCGTTTCACAATCTGTAGCGGGAGTTCTCTGTCCCCATAACAGATTTAATTATGGAGCCTCCTTCCATTTCGTCCACTTCTCTAAACTCCTTCTCAGATTAAAACGTTTTCAGGGTCATTGGTTGAAATGACCTTTCTATATTGTGTTCTCCTGCTGTAAACAATATTTATATAGGAAATTTTTAACTCTCTCTCGCTCTCTCTCTCTCTCTCTCTCTCTCTTCTCTCTCTCTCTCTCTCTCTTTGTGTCCCCAATACCGATCGGTTTTGCATTTGTTAAAATTTGCTTGGATACAGTCAAGGATTACTCCAAAATCAAAATCTCTCTCTCTCTCTCTCTCTCTCTCTCTCTCTCTCTCTCTCTCTCTCTCCACGTGTCCCCAAAACTCACTAATTTTAAAATGTTAAAACTCACGCAGATATAGTAGAGGAAGACTCCAAACTCTCTCTCTCTCTCTCTCTCTCTCTCTCTCTCTCTCTCTCTCTCTCTCTCGTAAACTGGATATCTAAGAGATCTAAGTGAAAACCTTAAACCTGGAATGGTGGTGGTCTCCGAAGAGGCGCAGACAGATAGATACTGATGCAGAGTTGAGGTTCCTGGAGCAAGAGACGAGATCCTTTCGCTCTGATGTGTTCCTGATTAAACCATTGTTCCCGGCGCCTCCATTGTGCCTCTCTCCTTTCAGATTTATAGTCAGCGGATGTTACTGTTTTAACTTGTCAGTGTCACGGAAAAAAAAAAATTGAATTCAAGATAATACTGTCATGGGAAATGACGCGTTCCCTACGCTGATAAGCGTTGTCTAGGTATGTTTACGAATCCATATGAACGAAATATAATCTGTTGGTATTAGATTTTCGTGATCTCCAACCGCATTTTCTGTAGCACTTGAATATTATATCATGTTTTTTTGCTATTTTAGTTTACTGTCTTATGGGAATACCAATAAAAAAAAAAAAACTTCAAATATTAATTGTACTTTTGATAATATTTGCAACTCGAAACCCTTAAGACGATAGGAAATCAGTTTAAAGAAAAAAAATATATATATAGTATTCCCTTGTAATAGGAATTATTTAGCATTCGAGACAATGTCAATTCTTGTGGAATCAACTCGCCTTTTGTCACTGGGAGAATATTTTAAAATATTACGATTGAATATCAGTATAGGAGCAATAGTTTTAGGAGATCACAACAGAATATCAATATGAAAGAAATAATTTTAGAAGAATCATGAAGACTCTGACTTTAATAACAATAAAGAACGTGATTGTTCTTGACATTCTTCAGTCGTAACGGAACCACTAAGCGTTGGTAAGAATACGAGGAAAAATTCGGTCTCTGGTCGTTATTTTAAATCATGTCTCTCGCGGTTTTCATTTGACTAAAAAAAAAAAAAAAAAAAAAAAAAAAACACTGTTTTAACTTGGAGATGAGCGTTGAGATTAACAGCCCATAAGAGGGAAAATCATGGCCTACTGTCCTAAATAGAATCCCGGGGTAATGAAGGGGCATAATCCCTCCCTGAGCGTTCCGGCCATCCAATTAAACAAGAAAATTGCCCCTGTGCATAATATCCAGCGACAGGGAATTTCATTTAGATGCGGAAAATAAAAACAAGGGACATTTGGGAATGGCTCGCTGTATAGTAGGCGATGGAAAATACAGCTGATTAATATGCATTGATATACAGTTTCATTCAAATGAAGAATTATTACCAGTCTCTTGTTGTGCTTCTTATTCAATGACTTTAATTTCTTGCAAATATTATTCGCTGCTTTTCTTTTATTAATTGTATTATTCATTAGCAACCTGTTTATAGTTCGCGTTATTCATTGTCGTGGGTTCTTTATTAACACCAGTATTCATTGCTGTTGTTTTCTTTTTCGTTTATACACCCATTTAAGCCATGACTTTCATGGTTTATTATACAAATTATTAATTATTTCCTGGTTACAATGCACATTATTCATCGTTGTTTCGTTATACACATTATTCAATATCGTACTTTTGTTATACACAGTATCATCATCCACGTCTGATACCCATCAGAATTTTCACACCACTGTCTCATCTCAGTTATCATTTTCAGTTTCATCCTTACAAAGTTTAAAAGACATTGTGCTCTTCTACGGCCATTCGTGTACGAAATGGAGTTTTTTTATTTCAAATTTGAATCCTTTTACTTTTTTGTAAAAGGAAACCATTGTGACGGCTTTGACTGTCTGCCGCTCAAATTTCTTACTCTCACTTCTCTCTCTCTCCTCTCTAAAAGTTTCCCCATTTGTTTCTGTCGGGAACTCTTGCTCTCTTTCCGTTTCTTCTCTACGCAAACTCTCCTCCTATTTTCTCCTTCGAACGTTTTATTTATCGTCTCTTCCCTTTATGATGTTAATAAAAATAATAATATAATAATAATAATAATAATAATAATAATAATAATAATAATAATAATAATAATAATAATAATAATAAACAACTTTATTTCAGCATGAGCCATTTGCATAGCTAATTATGGATACAAATTGAGTAACTTCCATCTGTCACTTCTGCGTCGAATTTGGAACAGGAGGCCACAACAGTCGAAATTATTCCTTAGAAACATAGTTTTGAAGTTTCACCGAATTAAAGAATCATTACTCGCCAGGAACATTCACCATATTAGAGAAACGTTACTTCATGACTTCCTAAAAGTATTTGCCAAATTGGAGAACCATTATTGCACAATAACGGAGTTGAACGAGACCTTAAAATTTTAAGGTATTTATTTCAACTGTATAAGAACATTTCAAAATGCATTTTCTTCAGGCCTTTTTGTAGATAACGGTCTGCTCATTTTTTTATCACAATTATTCAACGCCAATGTTGAAATTGAACTGTGACCTTGAAAAACAGGACAGGGTCTGAGATATTTGGGGAATATTAACTAGCATTCGATGAATGAAAAACATTGTGAAGAAAATAAACTTTAATAATAATAATAGCAATATTTTTTACATTATTATTTTATTATGTTATTATGATTATTATTATTATTTTTTTTTTTGCTCTATCACAGTCCTCCAATTCGACTGGGTGGTATTTATAGTGTGGGGTTCCGGGTTGCATCCTGCTATGTGCGCCGTTTCTAGGATCACACTCTTCTGCATGAGTCCTGGAGCTACTTCAGCGTCTAGTTTTTCTAGATTCCTTTTCAGGGATCTTGGGATCGTGCCTAGTGCTCCAATGATTATGGTACGATTTCCACTGGCATATCCCATATCCTTCTTATTTCTATTTTCAGATCTTGATACTTACTTATCCTTTTTTTCCCTCTCTTCTCTTCAACTCAGGTGTCCCATGGTATTGCGACATCAAATGAGTGATACTTTCTTCTTGACTTTGTCAATCAACGTCACGTCTGGTCTGTTTGCACGTATCACCCTATCCGTTCTGATACCATAGTCCCAGAGGATCTTTGCCTGATCGTTTTCTATCACTCCTTCAGGTTGGTGCTCGTGCCACTTATTACTGCAAGGTAGCTGATGTTTCTTGCACAGGCTCCAGTGGAGGGCTTTTGCCACAGAAACATGCCTCTTTTTGTACTGGTTCTGTGCAAGTGCCGGGCATTCGCTTGCTATGTGGTTTATGGTTTCATTTTTCGTATTGCACTTCCTACATATGGGAGAGATGTTATTTCCATCTATCGTTCTTTGAACATATCTGGTTCTTAGGGCCTGATCTTGTGCCGCTGTTATCATTCCTTCAGTTTCCTTCTTTAGCTCTCCCCTCTGTAGCCATTGCCAATTGTCATCGCTGGCTAGTTCTTTAGTCGGTCTCATGTATTGTCCGTGCATTGGTTTGTTGTGCCATTCCTCTGTTCTGTCTGTCTTTCTCCTGTCTCTGTATATTTCTGGGTCTTCGTTTACTTTTATTAGTCCTTCTTCCCATGCACTCTTGAGCCACTCATCTTCACTGGTTTTCAGATATTGCCCCAGTGCTCTGTTTTCGATGTTGACGCAGTCCTCTATACTTAGTAGTCCTCTCCCTCCTTCCTTTCATGTTATATATAGTCTGTCCGTATTTGCTCTTGGGTGTAGTGCTTTGTGTATGTCATATGTTTCCTGGTTTTCTGATCTATGCTGCGGAGTTCTGCCTTCGTCCATTCCACTATTCCTGCGCTGTATCTGATTACTGGCACTGCCCATGTGTTTATGGCTTTTATCATATTTCCGGCGTTGAGTTTTGACTTGAGTATCACCTTGAGTCTCTGCATATATTCTTTCCTGATCGTGTCCTTCATCTCTTGGTGTTTTATATCCCCTCCTTCCATTATTCCCAGGTATTTGTATCCTGTCTCATCTATGTGTTTGATGTTGCTCCCATCTGGTAGCCTTATCCTTCAGTTCTCGTTACTTGCCTTTTTGTATGTTGACTAAAAGGCGCATTTTTTTTTCTATTCCAAATTCCATCCTGATGTCCCCAGATACAATCCTTACAGTCTGGATTAGGGTATCTATTTCCTTGATGCTCTTACCACACAGCTTGATGTCGTCCATGACATCAGATGGTTGATTCTGTTGCCTCTTTTCTTGAGTTGGTACCCGGCATCCATCTTCTGTAGTACTTTTGTCATGGGAATCATGGCTACTACGAAGAGTAGCGGGGACAGTGAGTCGCCCTGGAAGATCCCTCTCCTGATATTAACCTCTGCTAGTCTTATTCCAGAGCTTGTAAGTATTGTATTTCCAGTTGTGCATTGTATTTTGAGGAAGCTGATAGTGTTTCCTCTGCCCATATATTTTCAGGCATTCTATTAGCCATGTGTGTGGTATCATGTCAAAGGCTTTCTTATAGTCTATCCATGCCATGCTTAGATTGGTTTTCCTTCTCCTCTGTTCTTCATTACCATTTTATTTATCAGAGCTGCTCTTTTGTGCCCCTACACTTCCTTCTGCAGCCTTTCTGTTGGTGGGGTATGGTGTTTGTCTCCTCTAGGTAATTGTATAGCCTTTCACTGATGATACTTGTTAGTAACTTCCACATTATTGGTAGGCAGGTGATAGGCCTGTAGTTACTGGCTATATTTCCCTTACTCTTGTCTTTTTGTACTAAGGATGTTCTTCCTGTGGCCATCCATTTGGATGCATGGTGATTTGAGATACAATGCTGGAGTTGTTCTGCTATTCGTGGGTTTAGGGCCTTGAAGTTTTTGAGCCAGTATCCATGGACTTCATCAGGACCTGGGGTTTTCCAGTTTGGCATTTTCTTTAGTTGGTACCTGACTGTGTCTGTCGTGATCTCTGTAAATCATTGTTTTATTCTCCCTGTTTCTTCTTCCTTGACTTCCTGGAACCATGTTGCATGTTTGTTGTGTGATACTGGATTGCTCCATATGTTTTCCCAGAGTCTCTTACTTGGTTCGGCTTCAGGAATTTCTTGGTGGTTGTCTTCCCCTCTTAGTTGGCTGTATAGTCTTTTCTGGTTGGTTCCGAATAGTTTGTTCTGTTGGTATCCCTTATTCCTGTTCATGTACCGTTGGATCTTATGTGCTCTGGCCTTAAGCCTCTGTTTTTTACATCTTCTATTGTGTTGTTTAGTCCCCTCTCGTGTACTTTGTATTTCTCGTTGAGTTGCCTCCCTTGTTGTTTCTTGCTTCTTAGCCTTTTTTCTGCCATCTCTTTCAGATTACTCAAGTCAGATCTCATCACCATGATTTGCTTTTTCAGGCGCCTTTTCCAAGAGGTTGCTGTTTTGGTTTCTGTTGGGTTGGTTGTGCTGGTGGTGTTGGTGTTTGAATCCCCATCAGTTCTGCTACTAATCTTGCTCCTGCATATGCCAAGTTATTTGTTTCTGTGATACTGGTGGTGTGTATTATGCCCATTATTTCATTGACCTCACTTGTTTTCTCCCTTAATTTCTTGGTGTTGTAGGCTTTCATGGAGGGGATCTTTGTTCTCTCTATATCTGGCTCCATCCATTGTCTAATCTCTTCTACCCATTCCGTCCTCTCTTTTACTTCGTCGGTGTTTCTTCGTGTGTCGTTGTTTGATACCTCATCATCCCTGTCGTCTTCTGTGGCATCGTCCTCTCAGTTCGTCTTCGTGTAATTCGTTGTCGTGTGACATTTCCCTTTCCAGTTCTTCTCTTTCTGTTGGGGAGAGCAGTTCTTTTTCTTTATGTTCCTTACTTGGTCTGCCAGCCTCTGCTCTGTTTGGGGGGTGTTATTACCTCTCATTCCAGATGTTGACCAACCTTCTTCTATATCCTCTCTCCGTCGGGTTGCTTCTGATGTAGCATCTCCATATTTCCTTATTTTCTTCTCTTGTCCATTTCTTCCTTTTTGCTTCTGTAGCTCCAATCTCAGGCTGTTGATTACTGTCGTTGTGGTGGTCAGTTGCTGGATGACGACCTCCAAGTACCTGACCGTCTTCCCCTTCAATTGGGTTGAATACCTGGTTG
>NC_087211.1:8152768-8155268 GCF_015104395.2 Macrobrachium nipponense | reverse complement strand
GGAAATTGTACCCATAATCATAGGAGCACTAGGCACGATCCCAAGATCCCTGAAAAGGAATCTAGAAAAACTAGAGGCTGAAGTAGCTCCAGGACTCATGCAGAAGAGTTGTGATCCGAGAAACGGCACACATAGCTAAGAAAAGGATGGAGGGACTCCTAAGAAGGCAGGATGCAACCCGGAGCCCCAACACTATAAATACCACCCAGTCGAATTGGAGGACTGTGATAGAGCAAAAAAAAAAAAATAAAATAAAATAAAATAATAATAATAATAATATTCTCCAAGTTTATAAAAATGTAACAATAGTAAATATGACTAAGTAACAATTGTTTTAAAACACTTCCGTAATTTTCCATTAAAAAGTTTTCCTTTGATAACATCGTCATTTCATCACTTTCATTACTGATCGACATAACCTTATGATTCAGCGCCTAATGTTCCTCTAAGACTACAATAGAAAACCTGTCAGGTTGAAGTTAGGCTTTTCATCTCCCGCAACACCTTTATAAAACTCCCCTAGTTTTTTCTGCATCCATCATTCCGTGTGTCTTCGCGAAAGACGTTTTGCTCTTGTTAAACAAAGTTAAGGTTTGCTTACCCCTTCTGAGGCTAACTTTCCCATGAGCAGGTTACATGAGAATTGACACTTCTGACCTGGGAAGTGTTTGGCCAACGAAGGGAAACTGAGACCTGCCAAGATTTGGTTTCATTTTTAGCAACATATTTCTAGTCAGATGAAAAAAGTATTCTTGATTAAGTCTGAGTACCAGATATATTGATGCAGTTGGTGGGAAGAGATGTAGCTGAAGGAATACTTGTTGATTATTTGCTAAATCAGATGCAAGGTTTTTTTGTTGTTGTTATTTTCAGCAACTTATTACTAGTAAGATAAGGTAAAATGTTTACTTGATTATGTTTTATAACAAGTAGGTGGATCTAACTAGGCGCCAGAGGTGTGTCTGAAGGTATATCTGTTCACTTCTTGCTAAAGAAAATGTTAAGACAGATATAAATTTTTTTAACAACATATTTTTAGTCAGCCGAGGCAAAAAGTATACTCATGTCTGAGTACCAGGTAGATGGATGCAATTGGTGGGAAGAGGTGTGGCTGAAGGTATACCTGTCCATTACTTCATAAGTTAGAAATTGAGACAGGTCCAAATTTAATTTTGCTGAGGAATAGACGAAGTTATGGTTGTAAATATAATGAAAGTGAATGCAATAGTGGGAAGAGGAGTGACTGAAGGCATATCTGGTCATTTTTATCCTTTTGTTTCCATTGTTGAATTAAGTGTTGCTGCCCAACTTCCATAACTATTATTTCTTATTGCAACTGTGGAGGTTTCTCCCAGACCCACATTTTCTTTTTTTATCCTTAATCTCTTTCTTTTGCTGTCCAACCACTCCAGCCCCCTCTCTTCGCTTGTGTGCTGAACGGCCGAAAGTGCTCCCTAGTGCTTGGCCTGACGGCCTGCGTTTCGTAAATAAAATCAGATCTAATCATGTTTCACCAAAACAACAGCAACACAAAAATAAAAGTTGCCTTTTTAATCTGGGAACCCCGGGAGGGAGGGAGGGAGGGACTCTTTCATTGTCAGAGGAGGAGAACAGCTGACTCTCGATGACGCTCCAGCAAGTGTCACTTCAGTCTCAGTCAGGCTCGTTTTGGCTCCTGTTCACGACTCTGTCTCTGCAAAAATGGGAACATGTCTGGCACAAAGGAGGAGGAGGAGGAGGAGGAGGAGGAGGAGGAGGAGGAGGAGGAGGAGGAGAGAGAGAGAGAGAGAGAGAGAGAGAGAGAGCGTTAGTCAAAAAGTAGAATCTTTTCACCTGTATACTGATGAGAGAGAGAGAGAGAGAGAGAGAGAGAGAGAGAGAGAGAGAGAGAGAGAGAGAGAGGAATCTCGATATTTCTGTCCCCGTTTCCGGTTCAATTACAGCGACAATATTTTTAGGTCAAGGCTTTCCAGAGTCGAAAATCTTTTAATCTCATCAATGTTACAGGGAAATATGGTGCAGAATCGTATGACAATTTCAACGGGATTATTATTATTAGAATAAAGAATTGACTTTGTTTTTCTGTTCGTTGGGACTAGATTCTGTGATACTCTTAAATAGTTTTCGAAGAACCTAAAGCAATTTGGCATTCTCTCTCTCTCTCTCTCTCTCTCTCTCTCTCTCTCTCTCTCTCTCTCTCTCTCTCTCTCTCCAAAGAAACATATAAATAGTACTTATGTGTTCCCATATTAGTAATTCAGGGGCATCTTTGTTTCCAGTAACGAAGTTCAGAGGATAATCCAGCATCTCCTCTCAACCAGTAAAGCTTTTCCCATTGCTGTTCGAATGAAAATGGCTTTTATTATTTGTTTTAGAGAGCCTCATTCCGGAAGATAATGGCCGAAAGGTAATTAAATACTTCCTTGCTCATTACGCTCGTCACTTTAATCTTTAACAAGAACGGAATGATCGCAACGCAGATATCATTATGACTCCGTTG
>NC_087211.1:8100268-8147768 GCF_015104395.2 Macrobrachium nipponense | reverse complement strand
GAAACAAGGATACAGCTTACAATTAAGGCACCCAAATTATCAAAATATCATTAATATACACCAGAGGATTTACTACACTGAAACCTCACACAAACCAACTCAAAAAAAAAAAATTCCAAAGAACTACAAGGCTCTCACATGAGTACATACTTTAGAGCTACAACTGTTTAAACCGGGATTCCACATATCTGTTCATGTAGGTCATAACTATTTTACACACTCAGTTGTTTCACTTTGTTTCTCATCGCTCATTATAACATGTTCAGCGAACAATAGTCCTGTCTAGAAACACCATGACAACACACTAGATCACTATAAAAGCGTCCTACCGAATACATATACCAAAAACTGGACACAGAGAAAACCAACACAGTTTTCCCCTGCGCAATCTCAACACGCAAAAATTTCGTGAAGCGTAGTTATGCCTGAAAATAAAAAGAGTGCCCGGATAAGTAGCTGTCAGCTAACAATGTAAACTCTCCGATTAGTACCTAAACCAAATTAATCACCCCACCTTATTGCACCATATGCCAAATGATCAGTAAATACATACCACCATACTTGTATACCACACCTCTCAGTAACAACTTTACGGTATTAACTTATCGTGTCCTATAACACTCATTCCATAACGCATTTTAAAAGCATCACCAACCTTCCTAATATAAACATGCCATAAAATATGAACACCGAGTAGCACCTTCTACCTTTCATCTTTGGTCGTTAATAATTTAACCAGTCTTAATTTTATAGCCGTATTTTATTATGGCATTTACTCAACTCCTGCAAAGGAAAATTATGATTAATAAATATTCATTGTACAATCAACTACTCTTTACAAAAAAAAAATAACCTAAGCACCTACTTCAACAGCACACACACAGTAATTAGACGATACAGATACTACCTTAATATCTGCATAGGCCTCCACAAGAACTTCTACTCAACGCTGCGAGAAAGAACATCGCAACAATATTAACTTTTCCAGGAATATGTGAAAATTCCAAATTCCACTCCTGAAGCAGGAGACTCCATCGCATCAATCGTTGATTTTTATTCTTGTACCTGCTGATGAAGGTCAGGGGATTATGGTCCGTCATAATCTTTATAGGAGTTCCTGTGGAAGAGAGATAAACCTGGAAATGATTAATGGCTAGCACTACAGCAAGAGTCTCCTTCTCCACAGTAGAAATATTTACGTTGGGCAGAGGACAATTTTTTTTAAAAGATGCGACAGGGTGGGAAATTCCCTGTTTTCGTCATTCTGCAATAACACTGCCCCTACTCCAACGTCACTTGCATCCGTGCGAGAGAAAAAGGAAGGTCAAAATCAGGAGCTCTAAGACAGGATAATTAAGAAGTACCCTTTTCAAATTATCAAAAGCCTTTGCGCTTCGTCAGTCCAGACAAAAATTACCTTCTTTCTTAGGAGATTCGTTAAAGGGTCGGCGATATCAGAAAAATTCTTAACGAAACCGTCTGTATACCCAACTAATCCTAGGAATTTCCTGACATCTCTCCGACACCTGGGAATTAACATTTTTTCAATACACTCAACGTTAGCTTGTTTTGGAGCAACCTTACCATCACCAATTTCATGACCTAAATATACGACTTTTGCTTTTGCAAATTCACTTTTCTTTAAATTGATCACCAAACCAGCTTTCTTCAGTACTTCAAACAAGGCCTTAATACGCTTTAAATGTGTTTCCCAATCATCACTATAAATAACAAATGTCATCAATATAAACGACACACCCTTCCAAACCGTACACCAACGTATTCATTAACCTTTGAGAGGCGCTAGAGCTTCGGAGCAGAGAGGACGTGTCTTGAGCTGCTCCCGCTTTCTGGTGTTTTGGCCTGAAAACCTTTGGCTAGACTATAGAAGATGAAATGGAAGGGACACAACTTAAATGCTTTTGCCCCTTTGGGCAAACTTAAAAGAAAGGATTCGATTGGATTACATTTTTCTGTGCACCCGACGTATGACCTTGCCTGTGAAGTAATTTTCATGCATCTAGGTGTGAAAGAAGAAGACCTCTCCGGCTTTCAGCTAATGCTCAACAATAGGGTGATTATAAAATTCGCTGACCTACGCGGTTTGAAATGGTAGTAAAGGAATATGAGGACAAATCTATTGATATTGGTGCAAGGTAAGACTGTAAGAGTTATTAATTTGGAGTAGATTACACATATGTTTCCCCGTAAGATATGCACCGTTTGATATGGATGATGATTTGGTTATCGGTGTCCTAAGTGTTACGGGAAGGTGCACTCTGTACGACACAACAGATTTTCCCACGGAAGAGCAAAGGGACTGTTGAACGGTATCCGAACGGCAAGGATGGAGGGTAAGGGAAAACATTCCTTCGTCGGTTAATATATGTGGACACACAGTAACTTTTATTTATCAAGGCCAACCTAAAACTTGCTATAAATGCGGAAGGACGACACATTTAGCTGTTAATTGTACAATGGAAAGCGAATCCAGGTAAATGTTTTTAACATGGCCGATTTCCCGAATCTTCCTAAAATAAATGATGGTCCAGATACATTAGAATTGTTGAATGGAGGTGGAAATGAGACCGGTGTTATGTCGAAAGCATCGAATGGTGGTGCTGATGAAGAATCAAAGAACGATCAGGGAGTGGCACACTTGAGAAATAGTATACCTGAAGATAATCAGCTGGAGTTGAACTTATTCACAGGCGAACCAAGCCTAAATACTGGTGTGCAGGAAATTGGTGATGAGGTAAGAGGTGATAATATCGATATTGATATTTTTAATACTGAAAATGATAGTAGGTCCCCTAGACTTCCGGACCCTTTGAGCACTCATTTTCGGGAAGGTTATAGTGAGCAGGGGCAACCTGATGTTCCGCAGATGGAGGTGGATCATATGCATGTACGCAAGGAACAGATCAGTGATGATGAAGGATTAAAGGAAATGACTGTTACGGTGTCAGTGCATAAGAATGATGAGCCCACAGATGTGATGATCTCTGAAAATGAGTCTGATATGGACTTGTGCAAGAATATAGTACTAGGTAATGAGATGGATATGAAGAGCGAATCTTGGATACATCAACTGAAAGTCAGTGGAATATTATGGAAAGGGTTGGCAAGATGAAGCTTACGAGAGAAGTCTTATCACAGAGAAGAGGAAAGAAACGAAGACACAAAGCAACGACAACGTACCGAAAAGAGAAGTTGTGATTTTTTTCTTCTGTCCATGGCTTTACAAATTGCAACGTTAAATGTCAATGGCTTAAACGATGTAAATAAACAGATGAAGGTAGATCACTCATGGCGCAGTATAAGATAGACATTTTGTTGATACAGGAACATAACGTGAGAGACCTACGAGTATTAAACTATTTAAGCAATTGTTGTAATATTATATTGAACTCGACGGTTTGTGTAAAAGGAGGGACTATGGTATGTATTTCTAGAAAGAAGGAAATAGTGGTGTTGTCAACAGACAGAGATTGTAACGGGCGGATACTGGGTATTAGGGTAGTTTATTTAATGGTTGCATTATCCCTATTGTAAATGTATATGCCCCTACAGGGTCAGGGAGGACTAGAGAGAGAGAGGAGTTTTTTGGGAATGACCTCACCTTTTTTCTGAGACACAACCTTGATTCCCTGGTATTAGGTGGTGATTTCAATTGTGTGACTTGTCTCAGGGACTGTAGCAATGATAATAGATATTTGGTGTCCAAAGCTCTTGGTACTCTGGTTCAAATTTAGCTTTAAGATAATTATCATTTTTCTAGAGGTATCCCGGAATATACGCATGTTAAAGAAAATTATGGGTCTCGTATAGATAGAATCTACACCGTTAATTTGTTCCGTCACATTACGAGGGCACAAACAATCCGATTAGTTTTTCAGATCACAATATGGTCCTCTTGAGTATAAAGGTTATTGACTTAAAAACATCAACAGATTATTGGAAATTAAATGTAAAAATTTTGGATTCTGAGAATATAGAAGAGCAATTTCAAGACTTGTGGAAACGGGTACAATCTTATAATGTAAGTTTCCTGATATGTTGGAATGGTGGGATTGGGCAAAGTTACGATGTAAAGAAATTTTTTTTGTTAAGTTGTTATCCAAGAAGATTTCACAGGAAAAATATGGTTTACTGAACCTATTACATTGGAGGTTACAACAATTAAATGATGTTCATTATAGAACGGGGGATAAGTACGACATGATCCAAACACTGAAAAAGAGAATTTGTGACCTACAGAATGAGTTTTTGGAGGGTGTGAAGATTAGGATAAAAACTGATGAGATGTTGAAAGGTGAAAGAGTTTTCTTCCTATCTGCTTGGCAAAGAGAAAACTAAAAGAATAAATAATTGTTTTACTAAACTTAAAATAAAAGATGGCACGACTGTTGAGGGGGACGAATGCGATTTCTGTGCGAATTAGGGAATATTTTGAGAACATGTTTCGTTTGGTTGAAGGTGACCGACAGTGTATGAGCTTTTTTCTCGACAAGTGTGGACCAGTGCTGAATGGTCAAAGCCTACAAGCTTTATTATCTACTGAGATTCAGTCAAAGGAGGTGTGGAATGCTATGAAAAAAATGTGTAATGGAAAACTCCTGTGCGATGGTCTCCCTATTGAATTTTACAAGAAATTTTGGAATATTATAAAACAGGATTTTATAACTGTATTAAATTATGTATGTGATGTAAAGCGAATGTCCAAGAGTCAGTATGTAGGTGTAATCAAACTACATGCAAAAAAAGGTGACCTTGCTCTAACAGAAAATTGGAGACCTATAACGTTGTTAAATACTGATTATAAGATTTTTGCCAAGGTTTTAAAAAACAGGTTTGAGTCTATATTAGACGACATAATTTCCCCTGAGCAATACTGTGCAGTCAAAGGGAGATCGATTGTTCAGTGTAACAGTACCATACGAGACATCATGTTTTATTCAAATGAAAATAAAGTAGATGCTGCCATCTTGAGTCTCGATTGGTCAAAAGCTTTTGATAGAGTGCATATTGGTTTTGTATATGAGGTGTTAGCAAAATTTGGTGTTCCGACAGAGTTTATTGATTTAATAAAAATATTATATTTACAATGTGTAAGTCGTGTAAGTATTAATGGCTGTCTAAGCAGTTCCTTTCCTGTCAAGAGGTCGGTGAGGCAAGGCTGCCCTATGTCAATGTTGCTATTCTGTATTTTTTCAGGAACCTTTCTATAGGGCAATTCAAGAAAGTAACGATATAATTGGTATTAGTCTTCCAAACCAGACAGTCGTGAAAGTACAAGGGTTTGCTGACGATTCTTACGTATTTGTGTCAACAACAAATTCGATAACAGCTTGTTCCAAGCTCATTCAGCACTTTGAAGTCGCGACAGGTGCTAGACTTAACAAAGAAAAAACTACAATGATGGTTTTTGGGCAACTGGATTAACAGGCCAGGATTGGCCTTTGGAGTGGATACGGGTTGTTAATAGTATGGTTATTTTTGGTATTATCTTTGTAATAACTTTGATTGGATGCACGAGGAAAACTGGTCTGTTATCGCGAATAAGGTTGAAACTGCTGTAAATATGTTGAGTATGAGGAAGTTGTCAATTTTCCAAAAGAGTGTAATTGTAAATTCTTTGATTTTATCAAAAGTATGGTATATGGCCCATACGTTACCCCCAGTAAAGAAATATATTTGCAAGATTAATACGTGTATCTTTCGGTACATCTGGAAGGGGATGTACAATCCAATAAAAGGGCTACGTTATGTTACGTAGAAGTGAAGGGGGTGGGTGGGGAATATTTGATGTGTACTATAAAACTCAAGCTATCTTCAGCTGCACTGTATTAAAGGATGTGTTAAGCGGAACTGGTTTGAGTGTGTATTATTGTAAACTTAGATTTAGTTATTTGTTGTCATTAAGAGATACAGTTGACGTATCTTATGTGACACCGTCGTTCTATTCGAGTGCCATTGAGGTAATAGGAAAAATGCATAGGCTTAAAAACTTTCCGTATGTTACATGCAAGGCAGCTTATTATTATCTCAAATTGTCTTTAAAACCAAGCATTGAGAGTGAATTACCCGCTACTAGATTGGGTGTTGATTTGGAAACGTATTAATGTTCCTTTTATTGGTACTTTGGAGAGGGAATTTATATACAAATATATTCACGGATATTGGCAACAAACCACAGACTGAAGATTTTGAAACATTAAAAGCTCAGATTTATGTGATAACTGCAGTGAAACAGAATTTATATTGCATATTTTTTTATTTTTGTAACCAAATTAAGCCAATTTTGTTGTATTTTCAAAAAGTGTTGGGTGAGATTTGTGATATGAGCCCGGATAACTTTATAAAGATTTTAATGTTTAATTTCCACTGCAAATTGAAACAAGATGATAATAGTGCGTTAGTTTTATTGACAGGTTACTTGTATGCAATGTGGGTGGGTAAAGTGAAAAAGATGTTCGTTGTCTGATTTGATAATGTATCTTAAGGTAAACTTAATTATGATAGATGGGTTTTGCGGAATACATATAAAAAGAACTTTGGTAAGGTTTTCTCAAGGAAATATATGGAATATGTTTTTAGAAAAGGATGCCTCAATTTGGTATGATGCTGTTCTTAACATTTACGGTCTGTTAGCTCGAATTCTGTCCAAGAAGGGTATTAATTATTGTGTGTGACTCGGTTGAAGACTCCTGTCTAAAAATGTAAGGAAATTATTGTGAGCTGAATGTTTGTACAATTTTTTTGTATACAAAAAAAAAGTGCTATTTAATTTATTAAGTGCTGTATATGAAAAATAAAATTAATATTGCTCCTTAACAATGTAATAAAAAATGTATTGTACATTAGATATTTTAAAATAAAAGAAAAAAAAAAATTAACCTTTGAAAAGTGGCGGCGGCATTTTTCATACCAAACGGCATCACACGACATTGAAACAACCCTTGAGGTGTTACGAAGGCTGACAAGGCCCTTGCTCGTTTCGACAAAGGAACTTGCCAATACCTTTTAATAATCAAATTTACTTATATATTTAGATTTACCCATCCGATCATGCAATCTTCAATACGTGGTAATGGATAACAATCAGATTTAGTCAACTCATTAATCCTTCTATAGTCAATGCATAACCTAAAATCTCCATCGGGTTTCTTTACCAATACAACAGGAGATGACCAAGGACTTTGACTATCAATTAGACCGTGTTTTTAACATATAATCAACCTCCTTAGCAACAACTTCACTCTTGAAAGGATTTACCCTGTAGGGAGATTGTTTCACAGGCGTGGCATTACCTACGTCCACATCATGTTCAAGGACTGATGTCCTTCCTGGGACATCTGAAAACAATTGTTTATAATCACACACCAACTTCTTCAGAGACCTACGTTTCTCATAACACAAATGAGAAATTGAACTATCAAATTTTCTAAAGAAGTCATATTACCTGATGGCCAGTTACCATCATTACCATATTTATTCTCATTACGTTCTTCCTCTGAAAAAGGAATAAAGGTTATTACATGTAATAATCTCTCCAATTGTTGCCACAGGAATACTTTCTCCCGTTCCATATATGCCTTCAACATATTTATATGACAAAGCTGAAAAGGTTTCCTTCTCTCAGGAGTCTCTACTAAATAATTAACATCACTAATTTTTTTCAAAATTTTCCAAGGACCTGAAAATGAAGCTTTTAATGAATTACAGGAAAAGGTAACAACACCAACACCTTGTCGCCTTCAGCGAAGTTACGAGTCTTGGTTTTCCTGTCAAAAAGTACTTCATTCTTCTTTGACTACACAACATATTTTCACGAGCAAATTCCCAAGCCTTCATCATTTTATCACCCAAATTAGTCATGAATCCAACAAATTAATATCAGGAATGTCACCTTCCCATGACTCTCATTACGACATCAAGAGGACCACGAACACAATGTCCGAAAACCAAATTGAAAGGAGACAAACCTAATGATTGACTTGGAGCCGACCGAAAAGCAAACAAGAGATATGGTAATTCTTTATCCCACTCAGAACCGTGACTTAAAACTATATTTCCTAATCATCGATTTCATGGTTTGATGAAACCTCTCCAGAGCACCCTGACTTTCAGGATGATAAGGAGATGAAGTCACATGTTTAATACCTAACTCTGCCATTTTCTCTTTAAAATACTTGCTGACGAAATTAGTACCACAGTCTGATTGAATTATCTTAGGCATCCCAAACCTGGTGAAGAAATCAATTAATACATCTACAATCTTAACACTTTTATGGTACGTAGTGGTATTGCCTCAGGATATCGAGACATTTTATCCATAATAGTAAAAAATATATTCATTACCACTACGTGTCTTGGGCAATGGTCCAACAACATCAATAATTACCTCTTTAAAAGGTTCAGAAAACAAGGGGGATAGGACATAAGAGGTGCTTTTGGTATAGACTGATTGGGATTACCCACCTTCTGACAAACGTCACAACTATTGACAAACTTTTTTACGTCTGCCTTCAACTTGGGCCAATAATAATTCATAAGCAACTTCCCCGAAGTCTTATGAATGCCAAAATGACCAGCCAAACCACTGTCATGTGCTAATGATATTAACTCATTCCTGTACACAAAAGGTACCATTATCTGTTCAAAATTTCATGATCAATATTATCAGCCTCCATAGGCCTACTCAACCTATATAAATATTATTAATTATCTTAAATATTGGAACAGTTACATCAGGACACCTCACCTGACTCAATGGGGAGATCCCGAAAATCCTTTTTCTGAGCTTTAATAAGCTCTTCCGTAGACCAATTCAATTTGTCCTTCAAATCCCAATATCTCCTACAACTACGCTATCACTACGTTCTAAACTACTCAAATCTACATCTGTTGCTGACTCTGCAGCGTCAACAACACTAGCTCTAGAAACGAGTAACTACTGCAATTTCATTATTTATCAAAATTGGATTATGTTATTTTATAAGCCACATCATTTCCATACCACTACATCCACGTCCTTAACAGGAAAACTTATTCACAATGGCCAATTCAATATTCCGAAAAGGAAGGACATTTTAAATGGAAATTACCGATCGGATAGGACTCGACCGAATCGGGAAAACCAGACATCAACACAAACTCTTCATAATCATGGACAAAATCGCTAGGTAATGCTTCTCGTAAAATCAACGACTGAGCGGCACCAGTGTCTCGCAAAATACGAACCTCTTTAACTTTGGATGAATTCACAGACGAGACACTACCATGGGACAAATACCTATTAAAGCAATTGGATAGTCATTGTTCAGCCGTTCTCGTTTGGACGGGATCGCTCTCTCTCTTTTCAATGCCCATAACTGGTCTACCATTAGCTTGCAGGGACTTCTTGAAGGCAAAACACTGACTTTTTACATGGCCCTTTTATTACAAAAGAAGCATGTCATGCCTCTCAACTTTTCCGGATAAAACATTATACCCACTGTTACCACTATTAGGAGAAAAAGCGTTATTATTGGGAGAAAAGCGATTATTGGGATGGGAGGAAAAAATTATTATCATTATTCTGCCTCCTGGGTTGACTCCTATTAACAAAATTAGGCCTACTACAAGCATTACTATTATTATTACCGCTCCGGCCCGTTTCTAATCCAGCCAGACTTCGCGTGATTAATCACCCCTAACTCATTTTTATGTGACAAATAATATTCGTCACTTGCAATGGCAACCTCCTGTAACGTCTCTATTTCAGTTCCTCTAAATGTACTTTTAGTATTTATCTGTACAACACCGCTTAAATTCTTCTACTAACAATAACTCCTTCAACTTGTCATAATCATCCACTTCTTTGGATTTGAACCAGTCCTCTGCATACTGTTTTTTCCCCCTAGCAACTCTACAAATGTTTGTTCATTACCTTTTTGTAAATTTCTAAACCGCTGGCGATAAGCCTCCGGCACCAGTTCATAAGCCTTTAAAAACTATGGCTTTCACATTTTCATAGTCCGAGGATAAAGATTCGTCCAAGGTCACATAAACTCTCTGGGCCCCTACCTACTAACTTGCTTTGGATAAGGGTGGTCCACTATTCCCGTGGCCATTGCAACCTAGCAGCTATCCTTTTCAAGGATACAAAAAACTCTGCGACATTACATTCCTGAAAAGTTTTTTTTTTTAACTTTTATTATTAGAAAAATATTACATGTCATTTACATAAGTAAGGTATTACAAAATATTACAAAATATTACAAATTGTACAACCTACAATATTTACAAATTACTGGATTTTATTTTTTATTATTAACTAGACTTTAAAACTTTTTTTCCTTAACACTATATATTAAGTGATATTACTTACAAAATTAATACTGGCTATTTAAAAACAGTAATTAATGTACTCTATTGTGAAAATATTTTTTATTCTTTCTTTGTAATTGTTCTTTAATAGCCACCTATCATAACAAAATTTGCTTTTAATAAAGGCATCTGTTTCCTCTTTTGTGTAATGTTTCTTTTTACTAACCCAAACAGCATATAAATACCCTACAATTAATACAGTGGCACTATTAAGATCCTTTTTAGTCCTATAATTGAAACTAAACATTAATGTTTTCAAAACATTATCTCTATTTATTTTACAAGTATTGAATAGCACACTTTTGAAATACTCCAATGATGTTTTTATGTGACTACAAAAGTAAAAAATATGCAAGGTGTATTCAACATCTTCACAATGATCACATCTATCACTGTTTTTGATATTTAACATTTTTAGCCGGTTGTTGGTCGCCAAGGTTCCATGTGCATATTTAAGGCAAACTCCCTTTCCATGATACCAATGAAAGGTTTGTTTATGCTCTCCCATACCATTTTCCCAGTCCAAAAGTGGATAACTCTCTTCAATTTTTGGTGCATTTTCTGGCCTTATAAATTTATAGCAGTCTTTACTATTCAAGTTTGGAATTTTTTCATGCCGAGAAACTTTCCTGATGACATCAATTGCTACTGAGTAAAATTGATGTTGATAAAAATGAAATCTCATTAATTTCCTTCAAATCTAACAAAAAGCTTATTCTCATCTTGCAATAGAAATTGCTCAAACCTATATCCTTTTTAATATCACTCAAAGCTGTCGACTGAAAATCGCTAATGATTTAAAAAAAACATTTATTATTCCCAATCCACCTTTTTCTTTAGACAAACAAAGAGTCTCTCTGCTTACAGGATGGTAAGTACCCCTCCAGACATACCGGAAAATATGCATATTTATTTGAGCAATGTATTTTTTTGATGGAGGCAAGGTGTGAGAAATATACCAAACAAATTGGACAAAACTAGAGAATTAATAATAATATTCCTTCTGGAAAATAGAGTTGTCTTGGACTAAGCATAGCTACTGATATTCAATATTTTTAGCAAGGCGAGACCAATTCTCTTCACACGTCATCTCAAAATCATTATAAATAAACCATACCAAGAATTTTTATACTTTCAACAGTTTTAACCAACTGAGAGGCCAGGTGTTTCGGTTTTCTCCCATTTACCAACCCAATTTATACTAGTTTTGTCCTTGTTTAGCTGTGCACCTGTCGCAATTTCAAACAATTGTATTTCTTCATAGCACTCTCTAACTGAATCATCAGTTGACAAAATCATAGATAAATCATCTGCATAACCCTGCAGACATATATTTACACTGTTAGGTAGGCTTGGCCCTATTATCTTGTTGTTACTCTTCATTGCCCTATATAAAGGTTCTTGAAATATACAATATAACAGCATTGACATCGGGCAGCCCTGTCTTACAGATCTTTTAATACTAAAGGGGGAACTAATAAACCCATTTACAAAAATACGACTTTTACAATCCTTATACAAAACTCGAACTAGGTCCACAAATTCCTCTGGTAACCAAATTTCTTCATTATTTTAAAAACAAAATCCATATTTACCCTATCAAAGGCTTTAGACCAATCTAAGCTTTAAGATTGCCAATCTAGACAGTTTTTGTTTTGCATGAAAAAATTACATCTCGAATCGTATTATTACAATTCACAATTGACCTTCCTTTCACTGCACAATATTGTTCCGGGGAGATAATCTTCTCAGTAACACATCTCAATCTGTTTGCTAAAACTTTAGCAAAGATTTTATAGTCCACATTCAGTAGGGTTATAGGTCTCCAGTTTTCCACCACGGATAAATCTCCTGTTTTAGCTAATAATTTTATTATACCTAAGGATTGACTATCTGACATGCATTTCATAGTTGCAATGAATTTGAACACCTCCATTATATCAGATTTTATTATACACCAAAACTTTTTGTAGAATTCTATAGGAAGCCCGTCATATCCTGGTGATTACCTTTACACATACTCTTGACAGCATCGAAAAACCTCAGCCTTTCCTCTAAATCTCTGCTCAACAAATGTACATCATCTTGGTCCAAACTAGAATTACAGAAGCTAAGAAAATAGTCTTGACTTTTTTCCTGACCTGAGACCATACTAAATAATCTTTCAAAATGCTCTTGAATAAAAGCAGATATTCCCTCTGTACTTTCTATAATGGAACCATCTGTTGTTTTATGCTGGTAATGCTAGTATGATTTTTTCTTTTTTTCAGCACCAAGTAGATGTGCAGACATTTTTTCACCCATTGTAAGATCATTTAGTTTGGCTCTTATCTTTATACCCTCTAAAATTTCATTCTGGATGTCACAAATTCTATTTTTGAGAAGCTTAATATTGTCATAATTTACACTAGTTTTGTAGTTTATGTCATAAAGATGCCGTAATCTTGTTTGTAGCAAGTTCAGCAAGCCATACTTTTCTTTGTGATATCTTTTTACATAATTTGACAAAGAATGTTTTACACTGTAATTTTGCCCAGTCCCACCATACAAGTATGTTATCAAATGTACCTTTTTTCTGCTTTATACACTGCCATACATGCATAAAATTTCCATCAGTTTCATCAAAATCTAAAGCTTTCACATTTAACTTCCAATACCCTGTGCAAATTACATGCGTTGTTAATTCTTAGCCTCAAAACAACCATACTGTGGTCTGAAAAACTTATTGGAACAGTGTCAGCAGATATATTATCAAATAACTTGACAGTATACATCCTATCTATCCTTGATCCATAGTTTTTCACGTATATAAGTGTACTCTGTATTCTGTTTGAGAATTTGTAATTGTCTTTCAAGGCAAGGTTTTTCACAAGAGTACTCATAGACTTAGACAACAAGGCTTTGTTATTATTACTGCAATCTCTTGTGCTTGTTATACAGTTGAAGTCACCCCAAAGATTAGATAATCATTATTATGTCTCAGGTAGTACAAAATTTCATTTCTAAAGAAGTCTTCCCTTTCTGCAGATTTACTTGTACCAGACGGAGCATACACATTTAGGACAGGTATAATACATTTATTGTAACATATTCTTACACCCACAATTCTTCCACCTTAGTGTCCATTTCCTTAGTTAAAAGTTTTTACACTTGTTTATTATTTATACATATCATTGTACCTCCTTTTAAATTGATTGATGGATTAAACACTATACTTGTAAAATGAGCGAGATAACTCAAAACTGAAAAATCTTTAACATTATGCTCTTGAATTAACAGGATATCAATTTTATAGTACATGATAAGAGACACAACCTTCATTTGCTTATTTACCTCATTTAAGCCATTAATATTTAAAGTGGCAACAGAAAGAGCCATTATATCACCGAAATTAAACAATTAAATTTTCTTTTTCTTTGACAACCTACCTTTCCCATTCATTTTTGCTTCCCTCCTTTTTTCTTTGGTGGATTTTTCCTTTAGTGAACCTTAATTTACCTACAGTTTCTAGGTCTAAATTCCACTGACTTTCTGACATCATGTTTGAACCTTTATCATCATTTTCCAAATCATCTTCAATATCACTTTCTTTATTTACCTCTGAATCCATATCACATTCTTCTGGCATATCATCCACAGATTCATCATTCCTATACACTGAAGCCGCTACAACAATTTCTTCAAGACTGTCCAGTTCTTCATTTTTATCATCATCAACGGGAGAGAGACTCCCAATAGTGTAAGGAACACGAGGTTCGTCTTGTGAGCGAGGTCCTTCATCATCAGTTATTTCATTACTTGAGAAGCACCTTCGGGTGCACTTTTTTATTGCCAAGATATCACTGTCACTGTCAGTATCCTTTATATCATCATTATTAGTTGAAACATTACAATCCAAGTCTTGTGATTTATCTTCTATTTCAATTGGGTCTCCAATAACATCATCAACACTTTCGGATAAAGGAAAAGTTACAAGTTGTTCTACTACTTCGCATACATTACCCATCTGGTCTTTATCAAGGATGCTAGATTTCGCTTTGGTCATTGCCAGCATTAATTTCATCAGATGGTGGCTCCGCATTTCCTTCATTATTTTCCGCATGCTGAATATCATTAGTTCCATTTCCGTCAGGAACATTGCCCTTACCAGAATCCTTACCAGGCATTGCTGGAAAGTCATTCAAATTGAAAATATTTAACTTCGGTTCACTATCCATGTTACAATTAACTGCCATGTGAGAGTCTCTTCCGCATTTGTAACACGTCTTTTTTTGTCCATTGTACAGAAAAACAACATTATAACCACAGATATTTATGGAGGATGGGATGTTTTTCTTTATTTCCATTTTCCACAGTGCGTGTTCCCATTTAGCAGACCACCTCGCCCTCCCATGAGAAAAAGTGTTATGTCTTAGATGGAGGACTTTTCCATACTGGCTGAGGACACTAGTTAAAAGGGAGTCTTCCAAATCAAAGGGTGCATAACGTACTGATAAATAAGTATATACACTGCTCAAATTAATTACTAGGGCCTTTTCCCCATCACCAAAATTAATCACTTTGTCTTCATACTCTCGTATAAAGACGTCAGAAACATTGGCCTCAAGAAATTTCACAGCAACTCTGTTATTTGGTATATTACTGAAATCCTCGTATGTCTTTTTTCATTTATTTTCAACTTATTGAAAATGACATCACATGCGGAGTCGTAATTAAGGGGAACAGGAAAAACTTTAAACCGATAGAAGTCTTTGGTTTAAGTTTCATAGTATAGGGGTGTAGTTTGCCATCGCCATCAGGAAGAGAACGGTCCGTTTTCTATGATGACGTCACATCGCCTGAGGCGGACCCGAAAACCCCGGGCCTGAGAACGCCTAGAGGGTCTGAGGCAAAAAAATTCTAAATAAAGAGTCTATGCAACAAACAGGTTAACTTGAAGCACTATCTAGTTCACTGCCATCTTACTCACAAGTTGTAGTCCAAAATCACGAGTGAGACCTCAAAATACGGCCTAAAAACCAGAAATAATAGGAGCCTTCCAAAGGGCGTTTGTAAACAAATAAGGCTTCTTCTTCTTCTCCTGTCAATAATAATTCATAAGCAACTTCCCCGAAGTCTTATGAATGCCAAAATGACCAGCCAAAACCACTGTCATGTGCTAATGATATTAACTCCATTCCTGTAAACAAAAGGTACCATTATCTGTTTCAAAATTTCATGATCCAATATTATCAGCCATCCATAGGCCTACTCAACCTATATAAAATATTATTAATTATCTTAAATATTGGAACAGTTACATCCAGACACCTCACCTGACTCAATGGGGAATCCCGGAAAATCCTTTTTCTGAGCTTTATAAGCTCTTCAGTAGACCAATTCAATTTGTCCTTCAAAATCCCAATATCTCCTACAACTACGCTATCACTACGTTCTAAACTACTCAAATCTACATCTGTTGCTGACTCTGCAGCGTCAACAACACTAGCTCTAGAACGAGTACTACTGCAATTTCATTATTTATCAAAATTGGATTATGTTTATTTTTATAAGCCACATCATTTCCTACCACTACATCCACGTCCTTAACAGGAAACTTATTCACAATGGCCAATTTCAATATTCCTGAAAAGGAAGGACATTTTAAATGGAAATTACCGATCGGATAGGACTCGACCGAATCGGGAAAACCAGACATCAACACAAACTCTTCATAATCATGGACAAAATCGCTAGGTAATGCTTCTCGTAAATCAACGACTGAGCGGCACCAGTGTCTCGCAAAAAAATACGAACCTCTTTAACTTTGGATGAATTCACAGACGAGACACTACCATGGGACAAATACCTATTAAAGCAATTGGATAGTCATTGTTCAGCCGTTCTCGTTTGGACGGGATCGCTCTCTCTCTTTTCAATGCCCATAACTGGTCTACCATTAGCTTGCAGGGACTTCTTGAAGGCAAAACACTGACTTTTTACATGGCCCTTTTTATTACAAAAGAAGCATGTCATGCCTCTCAACTTTTCCGGATTATAAACATTATACCCACTGTTACCACTATTAGAGAAAAGCGATTATTATTGGGAGAAAAGCGATTATTATTGGAGAAAAATTATTATCATTATTCTGCCTCCTGGGTTGACTCCTATTAACAAAATTAGGCCTACTACAAGCATTACTATTATTTTACCGCTCCGGCCCGTTCTAATCCAGCCAGACTTCGCGTGATTAATCACCCCTAACTCATTTTTATGTGACAAATAATATTCGTCACTTGCAATGGCAACCTCCTGTAACGTCTCTATTTTCAGTTCCTCTAAATGTACTTTTAGTTTATCTGGTACACACCGCTTAAATTCTTCTACTAACAATAACTCCTTCAACTTGTCATAATCATCCACTTCTTTGGATTTGAACCAGTCCTCTGCATACTGTTTTTTCCCCCTAGCAAACTCTACAAATGTTTGTTCATTACCTTTTTGTAAATTTCTAAACCGCTGGCGATAAGCCTCCGGCACCAGTTCATAAGCCTTTAAAACTATGGCTTTCACATTTTCATAGTCCGAGGATAAAGATTCGTCCAAGGTCACATAAACTCTCTGGGCCCTACCTACTAACTTGCTTTGGATAAGGGTGGTCCAATATTCCCGTGGCCATTGCAACCTAGCAGCTATCCTTTCAAAGGATACAAAAAACTCTGCGACATTACATTCCTGAAAAGTAGGCACAAATTTTAAAGCCTGTACAAATCTATAACAGGCGTACGGATCTACTGAGAAGAAGGAGAAGGGGGTTCCAAACCCTTCATAGCAATTTCATGCTGTCTTTCCTTTTCTCTCTCCTCCGCCTTAAACTTTTCCATATTAAATTCCAACATTTTCAATTCAATTTGTTTGTTCAACACTTCTGCAGTTAGCTCCTGCTTAACCTCCTGATCACCATCTGGTTTTACATTTTTGACACACTCATAAATTTGTAACAATAATAATCCTTTCTTTACAGAGGCATCAAATTCTATCTCTAAATGTAGAGCCACCTGCTCCAACTCAGGCCTATTTAACTCTGCGAGCCTTGCTGCCACCCCTCTCCACTCAAAAGTTCAATTATATTAGCCACCTCCATTATGACCAAAAATCACAAAAAGGAATACTTTCAAAAAACCTAACTCACGAAGAGGTTGTAAAAATGTTTGCCCAAACAAAACCCCTAAAATTAATTTTGCACACAAGTGAATACACACAGGCACGAAAAATCCTGTCAAACGGTCGCCAGTTTGTGATGGCGTGTTAACCACCACACTATATACTTATCCAATTATAGGTTATACCTGTATTCACTAAACAGGATACGAAATTCACAAGGTGTGAAATCGTACCACAACCTTAAACCACAGTGTGCAAAACAATTCAGGGGTGACAAAATAACACTTGAGAAAAAAATAACTTAAATTTAATACATAACTCTTAGGCAGGAAGTCCCACCTGAACCTCATATATACAAAAATATATAAAATAACAAGCCACACTTAAATAGTCACTAAACAATCCCAAATACTCAACTAATAACAGAAACCAACACATTCAAACATAAAAGGGAGGGTGGGGGGGGGTCCAGAAAGGAGGAGAAAGACAAAAAGACAGAATAACCTAACAAATACACGCTAATATTCCTAACAACTTCTCTGTATGTTTTTAAAGTTCTCCAGTTTCAAGGCAAGGTACGACTCCACGTCTGGAGGACAAATCAAGGTGATTATCAGCGCTGAATCCAGATATGTTAACAGGTGGCTGGCAAGTATCAAACTGTCCACTGAATACGACAGCAGAGAAACATTTGCTGAGAGCTTATCAAATGAAAATAATTTACCTTGGGCAGAGAGGTCCCCTTGGCTTTATAACTGGACCAAAGGCGTTAAGGATAAATCCTGAAGCTGCAGACTGGGAGATCCAAAAAGTAAGTAGGGGGTGAATAATCTCCAGTCCAAGTACATATGCAGAGGCCAATAATCAGTACCAACGGACAATCCAAACAGCGCCCAAGCTAAGGTCCAGGAAACAACTGGCTCATATCACCACGAAGACTTTCATCTCCCCACTGGTCAGCAAGAGCCGGGGGGTTTGGCGGGGAGAAGGTCACTCCCAGAGAAATCACCAAATATGGAATTTGAAAAGGAGGATTAGTAAAAACATACAACAAGCCAAACACCGGAGAGGAGAAAACTAGCAATTACCATTCTTTACTAATTAACAGTGAAAAAAAAATCTAATACATTATCAAAAATAATTAATACATCATTCACCTATCATTAACTGGCAACAAGATGACAATATATATATATATATATATATATATATATATATATATATATATATATTTATATAGTATATATATATATAGATAGATATAGGATATATATATATATATATATATATATATATATATATATATAGTATATATATATATATAGATATATATATATATATATATATATATATATATATATATATATATATATATTTTAGATATATATATATATATATAGATATATATATATATATATATATATATATATATATATATATATATATATATAGTATATATATAAGCCATATCACATTACCGTGATTCATATACATATATCAAGCTACAAATGTCCTTTAATATCTAATTCGCTCTACCCCGGAATTAATATATTTTCATATAGGTTTAACCGAGGGGGAATTTATTAAGTGATAATAGAATTGCCGGCCGACAGGCGCGAACCATCGGTTAAACATATATGAAAATATATTAATTCTGGGGTAGAGCGAATTAGATATTAAAGGACATTTGTAGCTCGATATATATATATAAATATATACATATATATATATATATATATATATATATATATATATATAATATATATATATATTATATATATGCGTGTGTGTATACACACATACATACACGTTATATGCAAATTAATATATAGATTATATATATATTATATATAAATATATATATATACTATATATATAGATATATGATATATATTATATATAATATATAGATATATATATATATATGTATATATGTATATATTTATATATATTTACATTTACATTTACCATTTACATTTACATTTACATTTACATTTATATACACATGCTTCCATTACTTCGTTCTGCTATATCAATTTCACAAATCCGTAAGAATAAAGATAAGGACATTTGCATATAAGCCTTTAAAGAGTAACAATGTAAAAAGAGAGGCGAGCTAATCTTGAAAAAGTAAACCCCACGAAGTTAATTAAACCTCCTCCTTCATGTTCAGGAACGATAAGAACAGAGTTTGGTCCGGCATGAAAAGAGAATTGCTTCCAGTGTTCGCAAAGGCTTTTTCCTCCTCCTCAGATAAGACGGAGGATATTATTGCTAAAAGAACCAAGCCACTTCTCACGATCTCATTTATTCTATGTAGGAAAAATGTGTTCCAGTGTAATCTTGAAGGCTGCTCCTTCACAACTATAAAAAAGAAACTAGTCTGAATGAGAAATGACTGTTGAAGATAATCCGTTTGGAAAAATGTGACGCAAACGTAATCACGTGAAGACGCTTTCATCCCAGGAGGCCCCCGGCAATTAGAGGAAGCGAGAATTGCAGTCGGTTTGTTCCCTCAGTTACCCTGGAAGAATGGATGAGTGTGGCGGAAGAATTACATTGGTACTTATCTATGTAGCATTTCTTTTGAAATGCAACCATGCTATGAAATCTGATAGTGTTCTTTGTTTTTATTCTATATTCACTTTTATGATTTTATTTTGAGTCCTGCAAGTATATGTGGCACTGAGTGTTTGCATTTATAATATTTTTTTTTTTTTTTTTTTGTTACCCGCAGGGCGTTTTAAAATTGTGCTAAGGTTGGAACCGAGCACCTTCAGTAACTCGATCATTTTTAGTGTGACCTCCAAAAGATTTTTCACACTAATAGTTACAGAAATTATTGCTTGTCACTGAATGGCAGAATTTAAGGACACTAAGTTACATGGGATTTAGTAAATATAATATTTATAATGTAATAATCTTTCACGTGAAATAGTTGTCAATCAAAGATTGATATTAGAAACATGTCAGGGAAGAGGCTCGTGGTATAGTTGGGACAAGAAAAACGATTGTTGATCCTGCAGCTGCAGTCATTTTATTCCTTTTACTGTACCTCTAGGCATGTTTCTCGTTCCTCTATATCCATTTTTCCTCAACCCTCTTCCTAAACAAAAGTCTTTCATAGTGCAGCTTGAGGGTTCCCTTCTGTTACACCTTTCAAACCTTCATACTGTTAATTTCCCTTTCAGCGCTGAATGACCTCATAAGTACCAGCGCTTGGCCTTTGGTCTATATACTATATGGTACCTTATTCTACCACTATTAGCAATAATATACTTGAGGGAAGTGGGGCGGGAGTAGCTAGACAGGAAAAATTGTGATTACGAACCAAAAATAAGAAAAAAATGAAAAATTAATATCGATTGAGCATCTGCTCCACGGAGCAGAGGGCGGATTGGATGGGAGCCTCGATTGTGTCTCCGTATTGGAGCTTTCATCTCATCATCGATGGGAAATAAGGCAGAGGAATTTCGCCCAAATTCATATTGCTCCTGAGATAAAAATTTTGGGCATTTCTTTTCTGTTACAGCGTTTACGAAGCTTTCTGGTCGTGTCAGTTCGGATGTCCGAAAGAGGAAGGATGTACTTTAATCGGAAATTTTGAGTTTGTGGAACACTGGTTGTTCCTTAATTAACAAAATAGAAGGCAGGATGTTATTATATTTTGCCAATTGTAGAATACTATTCTGATATGTTTCATTTACTTATTTTTAAAAATCGTTCTGCTCTGCAGTGAAGGCCCCGGAAATTTTGTTTAATCTTTAATTAACCAAAAAATGTAAAGGGCAGTCTTTTGTGATTTTTTTTATTACCAAATTTAGAATATAGTATTTTATGATATTTGAAGAAAATGAACAATTAAATCAGGGGTTTGCCTACTTAAGGTAAAACAGTAGTGATTAGATTTAAGATGAAGATCCCTGCAGATGGATGGCAGAGATTTCAATCCGCTTACTTGTGATACGCGTCGTTATTTCTTTAGTACTGAAGCCTCTCCGAATTTGACTCTTAGAGAGAGAGAGAGAGAGAGAGAGAGAGAGAGAGAGAGAGAGAGAGAGAGAGTCCTTTCATCCCAAAAATGAAATTTGGAAACCTTTCAAGAAACTCAGAATAAGTTTTTTTCTGGGCTCCAGTCAATAAATACTTGAGAGTCACTTGCTGGATTCTCACAGCCATTCCTTATCTGGAAGGGAAGATCTTTTCGCAAACTAATAAAAATATCTATAAATACACTAGGTCTTTGTTTTTAATGGTAGGTAAGGCGTTGCTTTTCAGTTCTTTTGTGGCCATTGATAACCTGATGACTAATGATGTCGTGTTGTTTTTTCGTCAATTGGAAATAATAATAATAATAATAATAATTTAATAATAATAATAAAATAATGAATAAATAACTAAATAATTAAAGAATAATAATAATAATAATAATAATAATAATAATAATAATAATAATAATAATAATAACAATAATAATACAACAAAAAAGGCAAAGTAACGAGAATTGAAGGGATAAAGCTACAGATGGAGCAATATCAAACACATAGATGAGACAGGATACAAATACCTCCCGGGAATAATGGAAGGAGGGGATATAAAACCCTAAGAGATGAAGGACACGATCAGGAAAGAGTATATGCAGAGACTCAAGGCGATACTCAAGTCAAAACTCAACGCCGAGAAATACGATAAAAGCCATAAACACATGGGCAGTACCAGTAATCAGATACAGCGCAGGAATAGTGGAAATGGCGAAGGCATAACTCCGCAGCATAGATCAGAAAACCAGGAAGCATATGACAATACACAAAGCACTACACCCAAGAGCAAATACGGACAGGACTATACATAACACGAAAGGAAGGAGGGAGAGGAGGACTACTAAGTATAGAGGACTGCGTCAACATCGAAAACAGAGCACTGTGGGGCAGTATCTGAAAAAACAGTGAAGACGAGTGGCTAAGGAGTGCATGGGAAGAAGAACTAATAAAAGTAGACGAAGACCCAGAAATATACAGAGACAGGAGAATGACAAACAGAACAGAGGACTGGCACAACAAACCAATGCATGGACAATACATGAGACAGACTAAAGAACTAGCCAGCGATGACAATTGGCAATGGCTACAGAGGAGAACTAAAGAAGGAAACTGAAGGAATGATAACAGCGGCAAAAGATCAGGCCCTAAGAACCCGATATGTTCAAAGAACGATAGACGGAAATAAACATCTCTCCCATATGTAGGAAGTGCAATACGAAAAATGAAACCATAAACCACATAGCAAGTGAATGCCCGCACTTGCGCACAGAACCAGTACAAAAAGAGGCATGATTCAGTTGGCAAAAGCCCTCCACTGGAGCCTGTGCAAGAAACATCAGCTACCTTGCAGTAATAAGTGGTACGAGCACCAACCTGAAGGAGTGATAGAAAACGATCAGGCAAAGATCCTCTGGGACTATGGTATCAGAACGGATATGGTGATACGTGCAAAACAGACCAGACGTGACGTTGATTGACAAAGTCAAGAAGAAAGTATCACTCATTGATGTCGCAATACCATGGGACACAGAGTTGAAGAGAAGAGAGGGAAAAATTGGATAAGTATCAAGATCTGAAAATAGAAATAAGAGGATATGGGATATGCCAGTGGAAATTGTACCCATAATCATAGGAGCACTAGGCACGATCCCAAGATCCCTGAAAAGGAATCTAGAAAAACTAGAGGCTGAAGTAGCTCCAGGACTCATGCAGAAGAGTGTGATCCTAGAAACGGCACACATAGTAAGAAAAGTGATGGACTCCTAAGGAGGCAGGATGCAACCCGGAACCCCACACTATAAATACCACCCAGTCGAATTGGAGGACTGTGATAGAGCAAAAAAAAAAAAAAAATAATAATAATAATAATAATAATGTGACTTTTAACCAAGGAGCTCATTTTGACTAACGCCTTTTAGCTAATATTGGCAGCTCGTTCTCTCCTCTAAGGGACCATTACTTAGAAATCGATTTCCACCCATCTCCAGTATCTTATCGTCGACGTTTAGTAAGAATTTCGTAAAAAATCCAATTTCCGGGCCCTTCAGCCTTAACTTAACTTCAAATTATTATCTAGCAAATGGATATAACATATACCTCTTCCCACGCACGTGTCCATAAAGGCTGAAGAATTCGAGAAGTGCAAGAGAACATTTGGGCTATTACAATTACGTTCGTATCTGGCAGAAGGCGACCAGTATATTTTCTGTATATGTATACGTAAGAGCTATGTTCCGTTTAGGCTTCAATGATCACGGTTTATTTTTCATGTTAGCGCAGCAAAACTATAGACATAAAGAGATATATATGTTCAGGTCGTACGAAGGTATATCAGGGTCCCTGCAATTGACTGCCCACCCGGCCATCATCATTCCCTCGTCAGGGGCCAAAGGGCAGGAGAGATCGAACTCACGTCCTCAACAGATAGCTGTTGGGATGAGTGATGGTAGACGGCAAAAGGGGGCCAGGGAATTGAAGGCGGTCCATTTTCCATCCTCAAAATATCTCTCCCATTTCGGGCGGGGGTGATCTACTCCCTGACTCCAATGACAGCTCGGCCACGACTGACATCTTGGACATTTTAATTCAGTCCTACTTTCCCAGTTCCAGGGGTTGCCGGTACGAATCATTTCTGGTGTAATTAGATTTATTTTTCATAATGATGGAGGTCAGATAAGGATCTGTTATCATCTTCCTGGAAGAGGAGAAAGAAATGGAACATGAATACCATTCATCCTTCAATGAACCAAAGTAAATACCCATTAAACAAATTTCAAGCCCATTTTTCTGAATTTTCGTATTAGACTTTTATTTCCGGAAGTGCTTTTGATCCGTGTATGCGATGATTAATTAATACAATCTCCTTCATAAAGACAATAAAAGGAGCCCATAAAAACGGCTTACCTGTGGATGGATCTCTTGGTATAAATACCACCTTTTCTGTAACTTTTCTCATTCATTACCTACCTAAAGAGAGAGACAGCATGCCCTGAAATATAGTACTTACTTTCTATATTTTGGCGCTTTTACGGGCTCCTTTTATTAGATATAAATAAATATATATATATATATATATATATATAATATATATATATATATATATATATATATATATATATATATATATATAAAATTGCGTCATCGATCCCTTTAACAAAATCCCTTGTCAAAGTTCTGAAGTTTCTAGTCTTGCCAGGGTCTCCCCGTCTTCGCCTCCCTCCTGCAGCAGGGATTGAAGGCTTCCCTCATGAAGATCCTGGCGCGATCTCCCTCCCCACCCAGGTCCTTCATAAATGGCGGCAGGAGAGGATAGACGCCATACAATTTCGCTCTGACGGAGGAGATGCAATTAAGCGTCTTCCTTGGGCCCCGCTGGAGGACATTTCATTCGGAATCGCTTCTCCGCAATATTTCATCCTCTCTCTCATATGTTTCCAAGGTTGAGTTATGTGCTAAAGATTTTAGGAAATGTAATTTTACTTAGGATGTGTGACAAACTAAATCCTTATTCCACTCTCTTTTCAAAGGTTGGATTATGTGCAAAATTTAGTTTTTTAGAAAGGTAATTTTTGTTAAGGCATGTTTAATCAACCATCTGCTTTTCTCTCTCTCTCTCTCTCTCTCTCTCTCTCTCTCTCTCGTTATTATCTCTCTCTCTCAGTTACGTCAAGCCGTTTGTCCCGTTCCTGAATAACCACTGGTTCCATGCAACGTAAATTCACCGTACAAACCTCGCAATTTCGGGAAGAGATAGGGTGCGAACGAGGGAGGCGGAATTGACCCCCAGGGTTTTATTATTATTATTATTATTATTATTATTATTATTATTATTATTATTATTATTATTATTATTATTATTATTATTATTATTATTATTATTAAAAATACTTGAAATTTTAGAGCGTAGAATTTAGAAATTAAAAAGTAGATTTGCATAGGAATACAACGATAAACAATTCTAAAAGGTTAACTTCTGGATTACCCATTAAACATCACTATTACCTACCAACGTGAAATCCAAAACAGCAGATTTAGTCAAAAAACTCTCCTTCCACCTCGAAATTATTCTCACACATTTGCTAACATTTCCCCGTGCATTTATCTCCCTCTGTAGTCATTTGCTGGTACCTGGAAACACCACTTTCTCGTACTTCATCTCAACCACTATACTTCTCTATCTCTCTCTCCTCTCTCTCTCTCTCGCTCTCTCTCTCTCTCTCTCAAGTTTATTTTCGTTGGACAAAGGTTGGCAAGTAGCCTGGAAACACTTTCCCATTCTTCATCCAAAACAGTACTATATTCCTCTCTCTCTCTCTCTCTCTCTCTCTCTCTCTCTCTCTCTCTCTCTCTCTCTCTCGTGAATCCTCCAGGAAATCAGAATAAAAATCGTAAATTGGAACTATTGCAGTGAAGGCGTTCTATTCATGGGGAAATAGTTCGCTCCACTACGCTGGGAGAGAATAATTCCGCAAAATATGGCTTCATCTGGCCTTGCGGAAGAGTCTGCATATAACATGAAGTTCTGTTATATATAGGGGAGAACCTTTATATAGTTTCTCCTATTTGGTGTTTCGTGAGGAACAAAGAAGAATATACTTCAATACATTTTGAACATCTACAAAGTATATTATTAGGATGGTACTTAAAAAAAAAGTAAATTAAAATACTCGAATGGAAAAAAAATTACAAAACATGAATATGTTTGAACAGTCTTCAACATTTCTAGAGTGAAACTCAAATAAATAAAAATACAAAATATATATCACATTATACAGAAAACCTAAATCTCTGAATATAAAGAATGCAAAAAAAAAAATACCAAAACATAAATAGTTTTTAATGTCTTCAACATTACTGGAGTTATACTCAAATAAATAAAAATCCAAAGTATATATCATATTATACAGAAATCTAAAGCTCTGAATATAAAAGAATGAAAAAAATTACGAAAACATAAATATGTTTTAACAATGTCTTCAACGTTTCTGGAGTTATACTCAAATAAATAAAAATAAAGTATATTTTACATTATACACAAACATAAATCTCTGAATAGACTCGAATTAAAAGTAAAATGACCAAAACATAAATAACTTAAATAAAGTATAAGTCTGGATTAAAGAGAAACATAAATCTATGAATATAATCAAATGAAAAAATGAACAAAAATATAAATATATCTTAACAATGACTTTATCGTTACTAGAGTTGAACTAAAATGAAAAAAAAATGTTGATCATATATCAGGATTATACAAACATGAATCTAAGAATATACTCCAAAGGAAATAATTTACAAAAACATAAATATCTTTTAATCATGTCTTTATATACTAGGAAAAAATCATAAAAGACCACCATGGTAAAAATTAACTTTATCATGAGTGATTTCGAATGAATCTCACGGTAAAGTTAAAATAGGTATGTTATCAGTATCACAATTCATCGTTTATCATCCTTTCTGGCGCAATTCGTCATTTACCATCTTTTCATATCCGTCATTGTTTAGAGAACAACCACGACACAGACAACCTGTGTTCCGACAGCGTCTTCGAAGTCAAGAAGGCGAGAGGAACTTCCTCAGATGCAAAGGCGTCGGGGAATATTGAAAACAGCTTCTGGGTGCCGGATAATGACATCGGGACCTTCCCTGGCAGGACAGGTAGTTTTATCGGCTGGAGGTAGGGTGACCAGATGCCTGGCTCTTATTTGTAATCCTCTTGTATGCTATTTGTGATGTGTTGTTTGTGTGTTGTGTGTCACATAATGCAACAGAGAGAGAGAGAAGAGAGAGAGAGAGAGAAGATAGAGACGAGAGAGAGAGAGAGAGAGAGAGGAATATAGTACTGTTTTGGATGAAGAATGGGAAAGTGGTTTCCAGGCACTTGCCAACCTTTGTCCAACGAAAATAAACTTGAGAGAGAGAGAGAGAGAGAGAGAGAGAGAGAGACCTTACCTTACAGACCTTACATCTTGTTCGGGTTGCCCAGGTCCCTCAGTGTGAGGCACCTCTAATGTCTACCAGAGAGTTGCTAGTACATCTTCCGGTATATTTTGCATCTTCCAATCTTGGATGGTCTGGGATGCAGTTTAGATATTTGTCGAGCTTATTCTTAAACACATCTACGCTCACTCCTGATATATTCCTCAGATGAGCTGGCAACGCATTGAATAGACGCTGCATTATCGATGCTAGTGCGTAGTGGATTAATGTCCTGTGTGCTTTCCTTATTTTTCCTGGTATAGTTTTGGGCACTATTAATCTACCTCTGCTTGCTCTTTCTGATATTTTTAGTTCCATGATATTTTCTGCTATTCCTTCTATCTGTTTCCATGCCTGAATTATCATGTAGCGTTCTTTCTTCTCCTTTCTAGGACTATATAATTTTAAGAATTGCAGTCTGGCCCAGTAGTCTAGGTCCTTAACTTCTTCTATTCTAGCTGTAAAGGACCTTTGTACACTCTCTATTTGTGCAATATCCTTTTGATAGTGTGGGTACCCATATCATATTGCAATATTCAAGGGACTACGAACATATGTTTTATAAAGCATAATCATGTGTTCAGCTTTTCTTGTTTTGAAGTGCCGTAACAACATTCCCATTTTTGCTTTACATTTTGCCAACAGAGTTGCTATTTGATCATTGCATAACATGTTCCTATTCATCATCACACCAAGGTCTTTAACTGCTTCCTTATTTGTGATGGTCTCATTATTAGGTCCCTTATATGCATATAGCTTTCTTTCTCTGTCTCCATAATTTATTGATTCAAATTTATCAGAGTTAAATACCATCCTATTTACCTCTGCCCAATCATATACTTTGTTAAGGTCTCTTTGTAGAGCGTTTCCTATCTTCATCACAAGTAATTTCTCTACTTATTCTTGTGTCATCTGCGAAACTACTCACTACCGAATCCTTCACATTATTGTCTATGTCTTCAATCATAATAACAAACAGTATTGCAGCTAACACCGTACCTTGCGGCACACCGGATATTACCTTGACTTCATCCGATTTCTCGTCGTTTGCAATAACTATCTGTTTTCTGTTGTGTAAAAATTCTTTTAACCATCTTCCTACTTTATCCCACGGATATTAGTGTTTTCTAATTTTCTTCGCTAATATATTATGGTCTACTTTATCAAAAGCTTTTGCAAAGTCTAAATAAACCACATCTGTTTCATTTCCGCTTTTCATATTTTTGAATATGTTCTCACGGTGGACTAACAGTTGGGTTGTGTACTTTTTCCGGGTACGAAACCATGTTGTCCTCTTTATTAAACAAATTATTTTTTATTAAATGTTTCATAATATTTTTCTTCATTACCCTTTCATACACTTTCATAATATGTGATGTTAGACTCACAGGCCTATAAAGTTACTTGCCTCTAGTCTTGATCCACTTTTGAAAGTAGGGGTAATATATGCTAATTTGTGCTCCTCATAAATCTTGCCTGTATCTACACTTTGTCTTAATAATATTGCAAGTGGCTTTGCGATAGAATGAACTACTTTCTTTAACAAAATAGCAGGAATTCCATCAGGCCCTGCAGCAGCTCCATTTTTAATTTCATTAATAGCCTGCACATAAAAATAAATGACAATAAAATAAATAAAAATAAATAAAAATAAAAATCAATAAATAAATAAAAATAAATAAATAAAATATCAGCTTCATTAATATCTATGTCAGCTAAATATTCACTATTTTCATCCCTTACTTCTATATCATTATCTTCATTATCTATTCTAGGGGGGGTGAATTCTCTCTTATATCGTTCTGCCAGTATGTTTTGCAAAGTCCTTTTTTTCATTCGTTAATCTCCCTTCAATTCTCAGAGGGCCTATTTCTATTCTTCTTTTATTCATCTTCTTCGCATATGAGTATAATAGCTTGGGGTTTTGCTTGATATTTAATAGGGTTTTTTCTTCCAAGTCCCGTTTTTCATTTTCTTTGATTGTATAATCTTTTGTTCTGCATTTTCTATCTTACTTTTTAGTACTTCTAATACTTCCATGCATTTTTTTCTTTTGCAAGACCTTTTTTTCCACTTTCTGATTTTCTGGAACAAGATCCTTCTGTCTCTTGGTATGCATGAATGATGTTTACTTTTCTTCTTCGGTATATATTTTTCCACTATTTTCTCCAATATTTTATATAATATCTCCGTATTTACCCTTATGTCATCACTTACGAAAATGTTATCCCAATCTTTGTTTAATTCTTCATTAATTTCTGACCATTTTATATTTTTACTGTAGAAGTTGTATTTTCCATATCCTTCCCACTTTTTCATTTCTTGCTTATCTCTATTTTCACTTGCTTTGGAATGAACTGTTAATTCTATGACATTATGGTCTGAAATATTCGCATTATAAACTATTATTTCTTTAACATAATTCATCTCGTTCACAAATACTAGGTCTAAAGTCCTTTTTCCTTTCTTGTTGGCAGGTGATTTATTTGTTGAATGTTGTATTCTAGTAGCATATCTAATAGCTTTTCAAATTGCCTCTTATCTTCTGCACTACTATTACTCTCTTTTTGATATGTATAAGTACAACCACAATCTCCTATTCGTTCTTTCCATTCTACGAAAGGAAAGTTGAAGTACACCATATAGGAGAGAAATAGTCCAGTCCTGTGATTTCTACATATATCATCCAATTTTTCAATTATTAAGTCAAACTCTTTAGTATTAGGAGGTCTATATATTACTATGTTCATCAATTTTTCAGATTCAAATTCTACCGCTATTAGTTCACATTCTGAGTTACTATATTTCTCATATATTTTTCCTTGTTTTTTTGTCTTTCCCATATATTGCGGTTCCCCCTTGATTCCTATTTTTTCTATCTGATCTATAAGTTTGGAACCCTTTTATTTGATCATCATTCCCAGTCTCTTGGGAATACCAGGTTTCACGTATATTCATTATATCTATTTTCTTTTCATTTTGGTTAGTTCTTCTAAGTACTCTATTTTTCTTTTTGAGTTACTCGTAACTAAACCCTGCGCATTCATCACTATGATGGTTTGCGTGTTTTCTCCTTCATTTAATACTGGTAGTAATAAGGATTTTCCATGTCTCTTTCCTGCTCTGGTAGAGAGAGAGAGAGAGAGAAGTATAGTGGTTGAGATGAAGTACGAGAAAGTGGTGTTTCCAGGTACCAGCAAATGACTACAGAGGGAGATAAATGCACGGGGAAATGTTAGCAAATGTGTGAGAATAATTTCGAGGTGGAAGGAGAGTTTTTTGACTAAATCTGCTGTTTTGGATTTCACGTTGGTAGGTAATAGTGATGTTTAATGGGTAATCCAGAAGTTAACCTTTTAGAATTGTTTATCGTTGTGTTCCTATGCAAATCTGCTTTTTAATTTCTAAATTCTACGCTCTAAAATTTCAAGTATTTTTAATAATAATAATAATAATAATAATAATAATAATAATAATAATAATAATAATAATAATAATAGTTCTCTAAAAATATGGTTATTATATGTACAACTTACAAAATAGTAAACCATTTATCCCCCCTCACCCCCCTGCCGCCCCCAAGAAGTGGACTCATGATAGACAGGCCTTCAGCTAATGACCACCGCAGTTTCCGAAGGTAAAACCCCGGGGGTCAATTCCGCCTCCCTCGTTCGCACCCTATCTCTTCCCGAAATTGCGAGGCTATCAAATTAGTTCTAATTCTTCCCAGGTCGAACGAATTTCCTCCCAGAAGTCAAATGGTTTATGGCTTTCCGGTTGTGATCTCAGTTTCGACCAACGTTTGTTTGTTCGGGGAGTCTGGGATCCGATTGGGAAAAAGGACTTTGGTTCCTTAATCTTTGAGAAGAAAGAAGAGAAATTAGATCGTTTTGAAGAAAGGCGAAAGGCTAGGAGAAAGAAAGACGAAGAGCAAGGCGAAAGACAGACTAAGGTCAGAGAGGAAGAAAGACGAAATGCGAGAAGAAAGTAAGACGAAAGGCAAGGAGCAAGAAAGACAAAAGTGAAGGAGAAAGAAAGACGAAATCGAAACTCGTCACACGAGGGCCTTGGGATGATTATCATTTATCAAGAAAAAAGCCTCGGTGACATAAATATCGATTAAAATAAACACAGCTTAGCTTTTCCCAGCAATCACTCAAAACGTAACATCCAAACTAGCAAACCTGTGATGCCATGTCATAGGGGAAGCGTCAGTTTCAACGTGGTAGCCAAATCGAAAATTGCATTCATTTTGAAAAGGTAGACAAGGAAATGTCATTTGTTTTGCATATCCATCAAATGTTTGAGGAACTCTGCAGAATTTTTTTCATGTTATTTAATCATTAGGGCATTCTGCCTTATGTTCCTGCACAGAGCTCAAGTCTCTCCTCTCCTCTCTCTCTCTCTCTCTCTATCTCCTTCTCTCTCTCTCTCTCTCATGCAGATACACAACATAGACACGCTATATATATATATATATATATATATATATATATATATATATATATATATATATATATATATATATATCTATATATATATATATATATATATATATATATATTATATCATATATACATACATACATGCTTACAGAGCCACTCGAAATATTAAAATACAAGCTTACTCTTCTCATCATTAGAAACATTTAAAATCTGTTAATGTCAGTTAACAACAACATGGAAAAAGGTACATAAAAAAAATCTTGACTTTTAGGATTATACAGGTGAACAAAGCAGAGCAAATATCAAATATCACTAAGTACCAAACTGACAACACCATCTCAGTGATATCACACACACACACACAGACACACAGACACACACACACACACGCGCGCGCGCGTAGCTGAATGGAGGTGAAGCCTGGTGAAGGCCATTGAGCCATTGACTGAACAACCATCCCATGGGGGCAGTTCGACTTGAAACAGCCAAGTGATTGATGGCCTTTGAATTCTGTCTGCTCGATGTGGACCCGATGTAGTCAGTGGCTCAGTTCACTGCATTTACACAAATAAACATAGTCTGATTCCAGAGCAATTGGTGGATTTCCCTTTCTGTCTACTGTTGTAAATCTTTGATTTTTAAAGTTATTACAACAACGACTATAACTGGACAATACTTTGGGAGCAATAACCGGATAAAATTGCTTGTAATAATTCTTGAAAACATGAGAAGTTTTGGAGAGAATCTTTGGTAATTCGTCATCGAATGTCGATCTGTCGATCTTCCATGATATTAGGATGTAATGATTCTTGAAGAAATTAGTTTATTTGTTAGAAATTATTAGTAATTCGTCATCAAACGTCCATGTGTAGTCCTTTCATGATAGTAGAATATGATAATTCTGGAAAAAATGAGATGTATTTTTAATTGAAATTGGCAATTCGTCATCAAATGTCGTTCTTGTATTGTATTAGAATTTGTTCATGAATAACTAACTTATGCTGAGAGGATAGCCTTTGGGTAACCAGTAATTTAAGAGAAACGTCTACCTTTTTCATAAAAGGACTGTAAGGTCTGCTAGCATTATGAACTCGGTATATCGCGGTACGATTATTACCGCGTACAAAATTCAAGTACGTTTGACTGCAAGAATTCAGGGCCATACCTATAAATTTCATGTTTTTATTCCATGTCTGAAACAAGGTGACAGGCGACTTGTTTTGTTGAACTTCATGCAGTTGTAAATATAAAAAAGGGGCTTCAATATTTTTGGCCTTTTACAGAACGAGTTGAAATTTCTATGCACCAACTTTTCTACGATCTCTGAATTTTTCAGTTGTAATGTTTGTGAAAAGAAAGGTTACTCCATAACTTGTCAAAGAGCCGTATCGGGAAGAGAAGGGCATATTTAAGGCATTTTTACAATCATAGTTCCTCGGGAATATTAATTTCCGTTGTAGTGGTTGAGAAATACTTTGATATTCTCTTATGAAAAGTCTTGGATGCCTTTAGCACAAGTAGTAAAGACAATTATTCCTTTCACAGTGTTCATATAACCCATACCATACTTTTTGGGTAAACCATTCGTCAACTGATGTGTGTAATCATGGCCCTTATAGTACTTCCCACACTTGAATATTATTATTCAGTATATCCCGGTTTTAGAGAATAATCATGTAGAATATAATCTCCAGGTTCATAATTATATGTTTTTTGGCAAGTCGTACCTTAGGGGAGTTATTCATATACAGACTCTCTCTCTCTCTCTCTCTCTCTCTCTCTCTCTCTCTCTCTCTTTTTCCATTTCATCATTTGCACAGAAGCCGGATCTGAAAGAGCAGATAAATGTCAGTAGAGCATGTAGCAGTATATGCAAATAGATATAGCGACAGAGAATCAAGTTCTTGATTATTGAAAGAGAAGAAACGGAAAAAGATTTTATTTTATTGTTGCAGTAGGGATTATGATATGCATGAGATAAAGTGTTTTCATCTACACATAGTTGTACGCTTGCGCAAGCAAGCATATATGTACATGCACACAGAGGGATTGACACCAAAGCGTACTCTCATACACGCACAAAAACACACACATAGTACTTACTTTCAATATTTTGGTGTCTTTATGGATCTTTTTATTAGCCTATATATAATATATTATATAGTAATATTATATTATTAATATATTTATATATCATATAGTATATATATATATATAATTACATAAATAAAGGTTTTTTGCACGAAGGAAAAAATGAAAAAGCGAGGTAGCCAAGTACTTTCGGTCCTGTTCGGACCCTTTACTGAGGCAAACTGATTTTACAGAGAACAACATAGTCAAAAGAAAGCTTAATATACAAACTGACACTACAAAATTAGCAAGCAATAAGGGCGATTTTTACTCTACAGAAGGGAGGAGTCGCCGGAGGGAAACCACACCTTGAAGGATACACGCAGTAAACAAGTGATTTTTCCCAGAAAAACAGTACAATTTGAAAAAAACACGAGAGCATATACAATTAAATATCATGAATTTTTACACAAATTTTCCCCAAAAAATTATTATTAATAAAAAGACGAAAGAAAATATAAATATATATATATCTCGAGCAAGAGAAATAGGGAGAGAAAAAATCGAAACAAAGAGGGAGAGAGAGAGAGAGAGAGAGAGAGAGAGAGAGAGAGAGAGAGAGAGAGAGTGAGAATAATATATACATGTGGGACTAATTTATTAGTGGTTCATTTATTTTAAGGTCCTTCATAAACATCTTACAAATATATGGGTCCAAATGGTACATTCCCAGACTAAGATTTAGGTTGTTTTTATTAGTGATTTGTATAATTGCCGATTCCAGTAAATTTCTTGAAACATAATCATTAGATCTAGCAATTACCGAGGTATCACCCCAATTAATACAATGAGATTTTTCACTCAGATGGATAAACAGTACATTTGAAGTCTGGGCTTTTCTAACAGAATACATATGCTGCTTAATCCGAACACATAAATTTTTACTTGACTGACCAAGGATATTAATAATCATTGGAAGAGAGAGAGAGACGGAGAGAGATAGAGAGAGAGAGAGAGAGAGAGAGAGAGAGAGAGAGAGAGAGAGCGAGAGAGAGAGAAGGAGAGAGAGAGAGAGTTCACTAAGGAAAGGTGTTAGGAGAAGCGCTTTGCCCATACATTATAGATAAAGTGGCTTAAGAATGGATGGATGATTTTTCAGCCTCTCCAGGGATATTAAAAGATACTTTCTCTTTCTCACCAGGTAACTTGTAACTCTCGTCCCACTGGCTGCCGATGTCATTAGCTGAGCAGGATGAAAAGCCTTTATTTAATCCCCTTATTTATATATATTTAATATACTATATATATTATATAGTAGATATATATTAGATATATATATATATATATATAATATATATTATATATAATATATATAAATATATATATATATATAATATAGAATATATATATATTATATATTTATAGAATATAATATTATAGATAGATGAGATATATGAAGATTTAGATAGATAGATAGTAGTATATAGATTAGATGATAGATAGATATATAAGATAGATAGATAGATAGATAGATAGATAGATAGATAGATAGATATTTTATATAATATAAAGAAAGAAAGTAAAGAAAAATAGAGACAAGTGCTTTATAAAACTCCCTCCGCTGAAAGAAAAGCCAAATGACACCCAACCTTTCGCAGTTTTAGAAATGTCAAGTGTTTTGCAGAGTTCAGCTGTCGGGTGGCACAACCATTATGCTCCAGCAAATAACTGATGAACTGTATTTACACTTCCCTGGGGATGGGGGTGGAGCACTCTAAGCAGTGGTCTCCTTTTAGAGTTTAATTTCAAGATTGTATTTTATAAAACCTTGTTTTGGGATGAAGTGATAATATTTTCTTTTATTAAACGCAATATATATAAATAGAAATTTTATTTTTTGGGGGTACTTTAAATCGATGTGACATTCAAGTCTGCATTTTCTTTTGGGGTTGAAAACAGGAGGCGAGACGAGTCCCGGACGAGGCAGAAATGATTTGGGACTCGTTTCAGAGACTGAACAGTGAAGTATTTTGCGGAAACTGGAGTCCTGTAACGTTAGTTTTTAAACGTATATTTATCGCAAATTATATATATATATATATATATATATATATATCTATATATAGATATATATATATATATATATATATAATATATATATATATGTGTATGTGTGTGTGTGTGTGTGTATATATATATGTATATATATATATATATATATATATATATATATATATATATATATATATATATATATATATATATATATATATAGATATATATATATATAGTATTCGTCTCGTACTTACACTTTGTAATCGCATTTACTTCTAAGTTTTCTTTCTTGTTTATTTTTCTTTTGAAATTCCAGTTCTTAAAAGCTATCAGGTATTAACGTAATTGTCATTAATTTTGTTTTAGTCTCAGCCTTGTGATTTACTTTAATTGTTGATTTATTTAAGTTAAGGTTTGGTTTTTCTTGTAACAAGGCTGTGTTGCTAAAGACGTTTAGTGGCCTACTCCCGGCATTGGTATGTGTAAAAAGTTCACTCCTAACTCCATCTATTGTTTCTTTTTGGTGTTGGTGAGAGCTGCCATGGACTCTGGAGTGTTGACTGGCAGTTTCATCTCCTGATTTTACTGTGTTCGTCCTTGGAGACAAAAGTTTTCTTCGGAGGATAAGGTTCCTCTTCTAGTCAGCACGGCCTGACTTGCATGCCTCCCACACTTAAGCTGCTTGGATTACCTGGATTACCTTTTGTGCTGTGGGCTCAGTTCCTGTGCCACCCACGGCGTTCTGAGCTATTGTAGCCTACCCTAGGCTAGTGTTTGAGAGTGTGGACTTCCTGCGGACTCAGGACGACGCAGAGGAATTATTCCCGGCCGAGTGGACGCAGGAAGGGCACCTCTGCATCCTCCAGGACGTTTTCTTCACCTGTGCGGCAGTTGTGGGGGCATTGTGGCCCGAGGAGGAACGTAGGAAGTCTGTGAACAGATATATCCTGTTTTGTATTTAATTTTTGCAGGGTGGTCAACTATTAGTGTTGTATACCCCTGTTGCTACCTGTGCTCCAGAACTCCCTCCGATAGCGGTGACCTGATGTGTGACGCCGTACCTGGTGGCTTGCTGTAAGACAGTGTCAGAGTTCCCCCAGTGCTATGACCCTCAGCCTAGCACCTTTGGATGCCAACAAGTGTGGGTGTAACCCTTTGTTACCTCTATAAACTGTGAAGAGCTTTTCTGTGGTTTCATTATTTTTGAAGTTCTCGTATAAGAAAACATTTTATTTGCCCTATCCTAGGGTGTTAATGTTAAGTTTAGCTTTATAATATTAGGTAGGAATTTAAGTGTTTTCTTTCTGTATGTCTACTCCTTCCTTCCTAACCTTATTTAGCTATAGGTAGGTTATTTGGGCCCTTTATTTATTCCTTGTGTTATTTTACTACTATCTCAGGGATATAGTTTTAGAGGTTAGGTAATCCTACTGGATTTAATTTAAGGACTTTATATTTGTCCTATAGTCACAAGGCTGACTGTTGATTATTTTATTGTTTTGTGTAATAAATATTGTTAAGTTTTCTCTCGTGTTTTAATCTCCATTGACTTTATTTATTGGACACTGTATTACTGCCCTCTCTTTCCTGGTGCTTAAGAAACTTGCACCACGGCCCCACAAGGGTCGTAATAATTGGCGACCGTGACAGGATTGAGAGCTCAGGGTGTTCAGTAATTGGGTCTGTGGAGCGGCACTCGAGTGAGCGCTTCAGTATTTGTTACCTTTTTGGGTAGTATTGCCTTCCCCCCCGAATTATCTAATTTTGCATGATGGAGGAATTTACTTTTGATCCGGCAGAGTTTTTGGGGTCGGCTGATTGTTTGAAGCATCTGCCGGTTTTGAGTAAGAAACTTTTAATAGAGTGTGCACGGTGGTTGGGTATTGTGGTGAAGTCTTCGGACTCAAAGAAGGAAGTTTTGTCCTTAATCAGGAGTAAGGTTAGTCAGGACATGGCTGACGCAGAGCATTTGGTTAGCGATAGGGAGGATGATTTAGGAAGTGTTAGTGAAGGGAGTGTGGATATGGATAGAGACAATGTGAGTGTGGCAGCTGGTCTAACCTTGTTTGAGGATCCTCCTCGTATCGGTACCCTGTATGAAGGTCCTGCAAACTTTCCCGAAGGTCCCCTTAAAGGTAGTGGGAATTTATCTAATAATCCTTTTTTGCCTCTTAATTCTGTATCAGTGGAACCTGTCCCCCTTTCTAATGTTTTGGGTGAATCTAAGGAAGACAGAGAATTTAAGTTAATATGTAAACGCATAGAGTTGCGTAAAATTGAGTTTGAGGAAAACGAGTAGGCTAGGCGGTCATGAGAGGGAGAGGTAAACCTAAATTTGGAAATGGCTAGGCTACAGAGAGCAAATATGGCTAGCTCACGAAAGGTAGAGGTTAAGGAGAAATTTAATTTAGGTGCGGCACTTAAATTAGTGCCTATGTTTGATGAGAAGAACGTCCCAGAGTTCTTCAAGGCGTTTGAGCGTGTGGCTACCCGATTGTCTTGGCCCACAGAGATGTGGACAGTTCTTATCCAGTGGTAGGTTTGATTGGCAAGGCAATTCGGGATATAATGCCTTGGAGGAGGGAGTAGCTCGGGACTATCAAAAAGTTAAGAGCTTGGTTTTGAAAGCGTATGACCTGGTTCCTGAGGCCTATCGCCTCAGGTTTCGTAATTACACTAAACACCCTGCACAGTCCTTCGTTGAGTTTGCCCGCATCAAGGAGGAACAGTTCGATGACTGGTTAAAGAGTCGGCAGGTCGTCACTTTCGCTGCGTTACGCGAACTTCTGCTCCTTGAAGAATTTAAGAAAGCCTGTAGCAGGGAGTTGAGGGTACACCTAGAGGAGGTGAAGGCTACTAAAGTGAGTAGTGCCGCTCAGTTAGCGGATGAGTATGTGTTGAATCATCGGTCTGGTAGTGGAAATTTCAAGTATGAAATGTTGAGTAACCCTTCGCCTCGCGCCCCCAGTGGTGGTAGGAGAGGAGAAGCCTCTTTGTCGATTCCCCATACCCCTAAAAATAATGTTAACCTTAATTCTGTTTCAGGTGGTAGGGATATGAGTAGAGTCCAAGGAGGGTCTCCTCCCCCTAGAGTTTTTGTTAATAGGGGTTACCCTAATGCAGGTACTACCAGGTCAAATAATGAAAATAGAGGTTCAGGTCGTCGAGGAACTTGCTATTGGTGCAACAAACCAGGACATTTCCAAAGCCAATGCAATGCTCGTCGATATTACCTGGAACGTAATGGTCAAAGTCCTGTGGCTGTAATTCCTGATAGGTCTAATGTAAATAGTAGCGCTGTAGACAGATCTGTAGTAGATAGTAGTAGTGTAGGTAGTAAGGTCAAAGATGTTCCTAATGCTCAATTGTGACTCGAGTTTGATAAATATGTATGGCCTGGAAAGTTGATTTATGATAACTGTGTTGTCCAGGTTAAGTTTCATAGGGACACCGGTTCTGCCGGGTCGTTGATTTTGAAGACTTCTTTAAATGGTGGTACTAAATATACTGGCAATTTTGTAGTGTTGGGAGGTTTCCCAGATTCAGTTGTGTCTTGCCTCCTTTGGTGGAACGTTCCACTTGTCTTTTCCAGGATATGATTAAATAACTGAGTTGGCTGTGGTGGATAGTCTGCCTATCCCTGGAATTGATGGTATCCTGGGGAATGACATGCTGGATGGGGAAGGTCGGGAGCTGTTCCCTATATTCTCCGTTAATGCCAGTCCTGTGGCTGTAACTACTCGTTCCGCAGCAAGAGCTGCTAATCTACTTGAAGATAATGATGATGACTTAATGTTAAGTAGTGTAGAGTTAGATGTAGAAAGGCCCGGGTCAGTAGAGAGTAGTGGAAGTGATGTAGTTAGTCCTTTTAACTTTGATTGTGACAGAGCTGCTTTTATTAAAGCTCAGAAAGATGAATTTAATTTTGATTTGGGTGATGTCGAGGATCTAACTAAGCCTAGGTTTGGTATTGTAAAAGGTCTTTTATACAGGTTTAGTCGTCCCGCTGCTGATGATGTAAATAAAATTGGTCGTGTTGAACAGATCATAGTGCCGTTTCAGTTCAGAAAATCTGTGTTGGAATTAGCTCACACAAATTTCTTTTCAGGTCATTTGGGCATGTCGAAAACTTTCCACAGTTTGGCTAGATATTTCTGGTGGCCTGGAATGAAAATGAGTGTAAAGCAGTTTATCAGAGAATGTGAGACTTGTCAGGTTATGGGTAAACCTAATCAGGGGATCCCTAAAGCCCCGTTGCATCCCATACCTGCCATAGGTGAACCATTTTCTGAGTTAGTAATTGATGTTGTATATTTACTAACTATCATGGATAGAGCGCCTCGTTTTCCTGAAGCTATACCTATGAGGCGTATTACTTCAAAGTTTGTTTTTGAAAAGTTAATTGATTTCTTTTCCAGATATGGTCTCCCTCGTGTAATTCAGACCGACTGTGGGACGAATTTCACGAGTAAGGTATTTAGGGGCAAATGTGCTGAACTGGCCATTCAGCACATTACCAGCGTACCTTATCATCCGAGTCAAGGTGTGGTGGAAAGGTTTCATCAAACCCTCAAGTCTGTACTTAAGAAACTTTGTTATGATTCTGATAGCGAATGGGACAAAGTTCTCCCTTTTGCCCTCTTCGCTATTAGAAATCACCCTAACTCTTCTACAGGTGTAGCTCCTTTCGAGTTGGTATTTGGGCACAAAGTTCAAGGACCATTAGAGATTATGTTTGAGATGCTAAAATTCAGCCGGAAGGGGGAAGTAAAAGTTGGAGGGTTGGTGGAAGACTTAAGGTCTAGGATGTTGAATGCCTGGAAGTTTGCCAGGGAGAATTTGGAACAGTCTCAATCCCGAATGAAGGAAAATTTTGATAAAAAGGTTAAGGTTCGTTCATTTGAACGGGGGAATTAGTATTAGTGTTGAGTATGGATCGGACAGTTTTCTGGAGGCCGAGGTATAAGGGTCCTTGGAAGGTTCTGAGGAAGTTGTCTGATGTTAACTATGAGATTGAGGCTCCCGGTTCAAGCCGTAAATGCAGAATATTTCATATTAATCGTTTAAAGCCTTATGTGGGTAAGTGTGGTGATCCCTTAGCGATCGTGTATGAACCCGTGTCTGTGGTAGTTGATGTACCTCCAGAGGAGTCCGATGACTTAGTGTGTCAGGTTCCTTCGGATGCATTAGGGGAAAATATGCAAAATTTAGAACTGTTGAAAAGTAGTTTAGGACATTTAAATTTTAATCAAAGAAAAGAAGTGCTTAATTTAATCTATTCTTTTTCAGAACTTTTTCAGGATGCCCCAGGAAGAACCCAGGTTTTGAGCCATGATGTTGATGTGGGTGGTGCTTCGCCTGTAAAGCAGTCTCCTTACCGGCTGAACCCTGTAAAATTGGATTTGGTCAGTAAGGAGATCAACTACATGTTGAAGCATGACCTTATTCAGCCATCAGTGAGTCCCTGGAGTTCTCCCATAGTACTGGTAAAGAAGGCAGATGGTAAGTTCCGCATGTGTGTGGATTATCGGAAGGTTAATACCCACACCAAAGATGATTCTTTTCCATTACCCCGTATTGATGACTGTCTGGATCGGATCGGGTCTGCTAAGTTTATTACCAAATTGGATCTGTTAAAAGGGTACTGGCAGGTTCCATTGTCCGATCGTGCTCGTGAGATATCTGCATTTGTTACTCCTTTCGGACTTTACGAATGTAAGGTTATGCCCTTTGGCATGAAAAATGCTGCATGCACTTTTCAGAGATTAATGAATAGGGTCATTTGTGGTCTGGAAGGAACAGAAATTTATATTGATGATTTGGTTGTTTATAGTGATGACTGGAACACCCATATGGTAAGGCTTCGTAAGGTTTTTGAAGCTCTGAGGCGTGCTGGGCTTGTAGTTAATTTGGCCAAGTGTGAATTAGGGCAGGCCAAGGTTTGTTATTTAGGTCACGAGGTTGGTTTGGGTCAGGTGGCTCCAAAACAAGCTAACCTCGAGGCAATTATAAGTTTGAAAAGACCTGGTAATGTTAGAGAGGTAAGAAGAGTGCTGGGCATGACTGGGTATTACCGCCGGTTCGTCCGTAATTACTCTGATCTTGCTCAGCCTCTTACTAGTTTATTAGAAAAAGGAAAGAAAAATTTTTCCTCCATGGTCTGATTAGTGTGAAAAAAAGCTTTTAACCAACTTAAATCAATATTGGTAACTAATCCTATTTTAACTTCCCCAGATTTTCATAAGCCATTTATCATCGCCGTGGATGCTAGTGACGTTGGTATAGGAGGTGTCCTTTTCCAAAGGAAGGAAAGCGGTGAAGTTCATCCGGTATCTTACTTCAGCAAGAAGTTGCTGGCAGCTGAAAGGCGGTACTCAACCATTGAAAAAGACGCTCTTTCCTTGGTTCGATCTTTGACTCACTTTAAACCTTATGTAACCAATTTTTCTTTTCCCGTGGAAATCTGGACAGATCACAACCCGCTGGTGTTCATTGAACGGATGAAAGGAGCCAACCAAAGGATTTTGCGATGGGCGCTTTTTCTACAAGAATTTAATTTGATTATCAAGCACGTGAAAGGCTCGGAAAATAAGATTCCTGATGCCCTATCCAGGACTACTTAAGCATGTTTGGCCTACCCCTCCTCATGCGCTGCCCTGCTCGTTTCTCAAATTTGGTTGTATGAAAAAAAAATTTATTCAGTGTAGTATAATTTCATTTTTTTCTTGTGTGTTTTCTTAGTAGGTTAAGTTTGATAAGTTTTTCTTTCGAAACATAACTTAGTCTGTAGGCGACCACGCCCAGTTGTTTATGAGGGGTTTCTGTTATGTGATTGGTATTTTTTGATCTCGTATGGATTCTGTCCTGTTAGTAGTTTTTTTTTTTTTATAACGATGTTATACTAAGACATCTGGAGTTGTGCGGTGTGTATGTGGTAGGCTAAGGTGTGTATCTGAACTTTATTTAGGTTTAGCTAGATAGGTTTGTTTCTTAGTCTTTAAGGTTTTCTTTGCTGAGGTGTTTTTGCCCATGTTGGTTTGGGTTGCATATGGTAAGATGTATATATATATTTGGTTTGTATATTATGTTTCAGATTAACTGTGTTTCTGTTTCAGGTTTTTGTCATTTTGTTATGTACTCTTTGAGTCTAATTAATAAATAGTCTTTAATGTGCTCTTTTTACAGGTCTTCCATTTATAAAAAAAAAAAATTTTTTTGCTTTGTTCAAAATTTTTTTTTTTCCTTCGGGGAGGAAGGTATCAGGTATTAACGTAATTGTCATAATTTTGTTTTAGGTCTCAGCCTTGTGATTTACTTTAATTGTTGATTTATTAAGGTTAAGTTTGGTTTTTCTTGTAACAAGGCTGTGTTGCTAAAGACGTTTAGTGGCCTACTCCCCGGCATTGGTATGTGTAAAAAGTTCACTCCTAACTCCATCTATTGTTTCTTTTTGGTGTTGGTGAGAGCTGCCATGGACTCTGGAGTGTTGACTGGCAGTTTCATCTCCTGATTTTACTGTGTTCGTCCTTGGAGACAAAAGTTTTCTTCGGAGGATAAGGTTCCTCTTCTAGTCAGTACGGGCCTGACTTGCATGCCTCCCACACTTAAGCTGCTTGGATTACCTGGATTACCTTTTGTGCTGTGGGCTCAGTTCCTGTGCCACCCACGGCGTTCTGAGCTATTGTAGCCTACCCTAGGCTAGTGTTTGAGTGAGGTGTGGACTTCCTGCGGACTCAGGACGACGCAGAGGAATTATTCCCGGCCGAGTGGACGCAGGAAGGGCACCTCTGCATCCTCCAGGACGTTTTCTTCGCCTGTGCGGCAGTTGTGGGGGCATTGTGGCCCGAGGAGGAACGTAGGGAGTCTGTGAACAGGTAATATCCTTTTGGTATTTATTTCAGGGTGGCACTATTAGTTGTATACCCCTGTTGCTACCTGTGCTCCAGAACTCCCTCCGATAGCGGTGACCTGATGTGTGACGCCGTACCTGGTGGCTTGCTGTAAGACAGTGTCAGAGTTCCCCCAGTGCTATGACCCTCAGCCTAGCACCTTTGGATGCCAACAAGTGTGGGTGTAACCCTTTGTTACCTCTATAAAATGTGAAGAGCTTTTCTGTGGTTTCATTATTTTTGAAGTTCTCGTATAAGAACATTTTATTTGCCCCTATCCTAGGGTGTTAATGTTAAGTTTAGCTTTATAATATTAGGTAGGAATTTAAGTGTTTTCTTTCTGTATGTCTACTCCTTCCTTCCTAACCTTATTTAGCTATAGGTAGGTTATTTGGGCCCTTTATTTATTCATTGTGTATTTTACTACTATCTCAGGGATATAGTTTTAGAGGTTAGGTAATCCTACTGGATTTAATTTAAGGACTATATTTTGTCCTATAGTCACAAGGCTGACTGTTGATTATTTTATTGTTTTGTGTAATAAATATTGTTAAGTTTTCTCTCGTGTTTTAATCTCCATTGACCTTTATTTATTGGACACTGTATTACTGCCCTCTCTTTCCTGGTGCTTTAAGAACTTGCACCACGGCCCCACAAGGGTCGTAATAAAGCTGCCTTTCATCTTGAACATATGTTGTAATCAATTCACCACATTACAAAGAAGACTCTCTTTTACTTTCGAAGCAATATTGGCAAGACATGTGAAACTCTTTCACTTACTCAGACAACATGAATTGACTTATTATTTTTATTTTATTTTATTTTTATTATTATTTTTTCTATATTGAGTGGATCATAGTCAGGCATCTGGCTATCTTCCCGTAAAGGAAGAACAGAAAATCCGTATTAGTCTTCTTTCTTATAAAATAAGATGACGGATTTTGACCACTTCTTGAGTTAGCGTTGTTACCACTGGATAACCGCCCTCTGTCTCTCTTTAGTATCGGAACCGATTTGCAAAAGGGGGATTCCTTCCCACTCCTCGAAGGTTACTTCGTGGGATTCCTAGGGGACAACTTATAATACTTCTGTATTCTGGATGCTTCAATATGAAGAGTCTACTATACGTATTTCATATCGGTTTCTTCTATTGCTAAGATTCGACCTTCTTTCTGCATCATCTTTCGCCTTTTTTGGGATAGAAATACTTCATTATTCACAGTAGCCTTTCCTGGACCAGTCGATAAATTCCATCCGGAGTTATTCACTATGAAGAAATGAGGAATGCACAGCATATTCAATAGTATTCATAAGTATTCAGCTTCGTGAATAAGAGGTTTCAAAGTAGTTGACATGGGAGTTTTTCACTATTAAAAAAGTAAGTATTCACATCATATTCATAAATATTCAGCTTAATGAAGAGGAGTTTTCTAAGAAGTTGAGAGGGGAATTATTCACTATTAAAAAATAAAGTATGCACACCATATTCATGAATAAATGAATAAATAAATGTGAGTGACGAAGGAGATATTCACTATGAATAAATTACGTCTTCACATCATATTCACATGTATAGAGCATAGTTAATGAGGTAGCATTTAGAAGAAGGCGACCAGGGAATTATTCATTGTGAAGAAATTAAGAATGCACAACTTATTCGTATGTATTTAGCTTAGTTAAATAGATAGCATTCAAAAGAGGGTGACAAAGGAGTGAGAACTATAAAGAAATGAAGTATGCAAATCATAATCATAAATATTCAGCCTAATTCATGACACACCTTGAAAGTCTGCGACCAAATGGAAGGCTAGAATAGACCTCGGTCGGATAAACTCGGACGAGAAAAATGGACCCACGAGTTAGAAGCGGAGACAAATTGACGCCAGAAACGTCGCCGCGAATGAAATACAGAAATGTTCTGCGAAATTATATGGTTCTTTTTACGTCGGTTTATTTTGCTCTTGGGATCCCCTGTTTTTAACGAGGGTAACAGTGGCCTCAGAACGGGATTATTTATATCAGGAGTTTGTGTGAGTGTGTGTGTACCTACTCACGACAGACACATGTAAGGCGCACTTACTTAATGCATATACAAATAAACAGGCATGCAATACATACATACATACATACATATATATATATATATATATATATATATATATATATTATATAATATATATATATATATGTGTGTGTGTGTGTGTGTGTGTGTGTGTGTGGGTGTGTGTGTGTGTGTGTGTATAAAAAGGGCGCTTCCTAACTCAACTCACGGCGGACCTGGGAATGGAATCTCCTCCCCTTTACAAATAACAGACAACCTTTTGTGCATGTGTACGTACGTGCATGTGTATCACACCACACTTCTCACACGTGTACACACCTGACCCCAGACGAAAGGACAGAGCGAAAAAGAGGCGCTAAAGAGAAGCTACTTCGAATGAAACCGTGCTACTTTCCGTCGTGAGTGAGTTAGGGAGGGAGTAAGGGATTGAGGGAGGGAAGTCGTTCACCACATCCGAAGTATCCGCTTATCGCTCGAGGCAGGGAGCCGATTTGAACGGCCGCTGTTATTCATGCCGGCCACCGACTTCGGTATCGGTCAGATAAACTTGAGGATCGCAGACCCGGTTGAGCGTTTCAGGTGACCAATTTCATTTTTTATTTTTTATTTATCTTTTTTTTAATGTTCGAGTTTATTTTACAATTCGGATTTGGCCTTTAGCTAATGTTCATTATTGTAAATCCGCAACTTAGTCTTTTTTTATATTTTATTTTAATCTTTGGGTTTTTTTCGAATCGCTCGTATTGTCCCCTTAAATAACTGATACGGATTTGGCTGTGAGTTAATATTTATTGATACGACACCTGACCTGTGCTTCCATTTTTGATGGCGTGATACATTATTGGATATTTCTTTTATATTGAATGTTAAGTTTAAAGTACAGCTTAATTTAGGTCAGAAATTGTGTGGAATTACTGTTCGCTATGGGATGTCTTCAAAATATTTAAGTGCAACCTGTATTATTATTATTATTATCACTACTACTACTACTAGTAGTACTACTACTACTACTACTACTCAGAAAATGAACGCTACTTATATGGAACAATCCCATAGGAGCCATTGACTTGAAATTCAAGTTTCCAAAAAATATGATGGTGTTCATCCGAAATAATGAATTAGTTTTTTCTTTCCGTGGACGATATTGCCCATTGACAACCCAAGACATTAGATAACAAACAATCTCATTAATTTTTTATGATTATAGTTTACTTTATCGAAAATGTATCCCGTGCGTATGCAGTGAAGAATAGTGTTCACAACTGAGTAGAGCCATGGCATTTAAATTGATAAAAAAAAAAAAACTCTCTATCACGAGAGTATATACCATGTTCTAAGGGGTCCACAATAATAAAACTGTTAAAAGTTAATGTATAAATTATAAAAGCTTTCGAACCCTTCCCTGGATTCATCTTCAGTCCAAATTTGGACTGAAGA